>NC_081849.1:64006964-64066964 GCF_963259705.1 Myotis daubentonii
AATTTTTATCCAGCATGTCTCTGATAGATATTATAGCTGGATAATGCTTCTAGGGGTTGCAATTGATTTTAAAAAAATCCTTACCCAAGGATATGTTTTCATTGATTTTTTTTAGAGAGAGTGGAAAGGAGAGAGAGGGAAACATTATGCGAGAAACATCAATTGATTGCCTCTGGTGCCCTGACTGGGGATGGAACCTGCAACCTAGGTATGTGTCCTGACTGAGAATCAAACCCCAAACCTCTTGGTGAATGGGATGATGCTCCAACCAACTGAGCCACCTGGCGAGGGAGCAATGGATTTTAATAAAGTTAACTACTTGATCCCTCTCAAGAAGTTTGCGATGATTTTATTTCATTGCAAACTGATAAATATTCTCACTGTGGCCTCCCACTGAGTTAAACGTAGCAGACATGGCATATACATTACCAGCAGTGAACTAAGTTGAAAATTCTTGTTTAGGCTCGAACCTACTTGGCTTACTTGTGTTATCTGTTTAGAAATCCTCATTACTTTGCCACGAGAGCCAGAAAAAAAAATTCACTGAAGAGCAACCCATTTAAGCATGTTTAAGGTTAAACTCCTCTGCATGAATTATCCCAATAGAGGGGTTAGGTTGTGTCTGGATTTTCCAGTGGATCGAGTCATCTTCTGTTTGTGTTCATGGATCTGGGACTTCAACACTCTGCTAAGGGTGTTGAGCTAACGTGGGCATGTGAGTTAGACGCTAAGTTATTGTGTATATAGTTCTGACCGGCCTGAGGCCTGTGGGTGTTAGAGAGATGCCTTATCTCCTACATTCAAGCTGGGAGTGAAGGGAAAGCAATTGACTTCTTGTCAGTTCCTGGAATTCTTTGTACCCATCCAAGCAGCAGAGCATTGTCTCACTTAGGTGCGGTTAGTCTGTGAGAGGAAACCAGTCACACACACAGCACCATTTATGATGCTCCCACGCTGAACTTCCTGGGAAAAGCTAGGGTCTTAAAGTCTTTTGAAGATATTGGGATGAAGGCTTATTTAAAGCTCAACATGGCTCTCTCGGACTCAACCCTTAACGTGACCATTTTCAGGGTGAATTTGAAAGCACCGTCCCCTCAAACCCTGCCCTCAAGCTCATTCCCCCAGATTCGGAGTCTGTATTCCTATCTGCTGTAGACCTTCCATGTTTTCCTAGGGTGCTTATCACAACTGAGCTGTCCTTTGTGTTTCTTTTCCTGAACGTTTGCAGGAAGGTCAGATCCCTCTTGTAATATATGAGCAGCCCGGAGGAAAAATCTGTTATTTTAAGGGCTACCCAGGAATTCCTTTCAGGGAGGAGACTGTCTACCACTGTAATGGAAGCATTTGGCTGTGAAGATAAGGCCCTCGGTCTGAAGCTAGACTAGGAGACGGAAAATTGCTCTGTGGAAGACGTTTACAGGAATCTGGGAATGGGGAGGGCAGAGGAGAGAGAAGGAAAGAGAGGGATGACATGACGTAAGGGAGAAGCAAGATGGACTTGACGAGAGACTTTTAAGGAAATAGAGTCTGCTCAACATGAATACTTGTTTTTGAGTCATTTTAAATCAAATAGAAGTACTTAGCTTCAGAATCTAGGTTGGCATGAGACAGCTATAGGAGATAAGAGACAGTGAGATCAAGAATGTAGCCCAAAGAAGCCAAGGGGGGGGGGGTGGGGAGAGAAGAGAGAAGAGAGAGAGCGCTATGAAAAATATATATATATATATATATATATATATATATATATATATATATATATATATATATATATAAAATCTAAGAAATTCTCAGATCTAGAGGAGAACACTGGAGTTCCCACAAAATGTGGGATAGACACCTGAGCCAGTTTTTATTTAAATTCAAAAGAGGGAGAGGCCTTAGTTGACAGACTGTTCCAGCTGTAGCAGGGACAAAAAGTATTTCTGAATTAAAGAATTTTTGGAATCCTTCTATAAAGATGAATGAGACCTTAAAGTGAATTGTATGACTTATGCATTTCATAAAAAGAAAAGCATATCAGTAGCATTTTAAAAAATTATTTTAAAGGATTTCTTTATTCTAATGGATAGAGATTGTCTTTGGATAATGGAAGTATTCCAAAGATTTAATGAAGTAATCTGAAGCCTCGTAGACATTAATTAGAGTTCTATAATTAGAATTATAGTTATAGAAGTTTCCTACTGCAAAATAGAGGGCAATATTTCAACATTTCAGGTTTACTGTGCTGTTAGAACACAGTACCTGATGCATTTTCATATACCATGGCTGTCATAATTCTTTCTAAATAACCATTTTGATAGATATTTAATAGTTTTTAAATGAATGTGGGAGTAAAGCCATTTATATCTGTGCTCATCCCGGCCCTTCCTTTCTCACAAGTGAACAGTCTGTCTGCTTCCCATGCAAGAGCCACCCAAACCAACGATGACACAGAATCCAATCAGAAAAGCAGCATAAAGATGAAAGGTCTTGCCAATGAGAAGTGAACTTGCTAAAGTACACCTTTCAATGAATTTGGACAAAACTGAAAAATGTTGTTGATATCAGATCCTTAGGCTGATTACTGAAGCGTTCGATTGTTCAGTATGTCAATTCATCACTGTCTACCTGGTGATATTTAACACTTTCTCCCGTTTCCAGCAGGTCTGCTGAGATAGGCAATTGTTGTCACATGATATCTGCCTCTCAGGAAGGTCAGTAGACCATTTGAGAGGCCGTGGTTTCTGTCCCCCGCTGCCTCGAGTCTTTCTCAGGCATTACTGACAGCAGATGGAGCCTCCATGTCTTGCAGGATCTAAAATATTAATAAGATTAGGGCTTTTATCCTTCAAACAGTTTAGCCTTTCCTTTCAGAGGCTCTGCAAAATGTCGAATCTGTTAATTTATGCCACTGGCCCTCCAGGAAGACCTGCCTCTGCTCACAGCCACCGAAACACCACTCTGGACTGGGTGCTTCCTTTTCACTCTGGAAGTGCTGGTTCATGCTTTTTGTCTTTTAATTCTTTATTGTTGAGATGATGACAGATGTCCCTCTTTTTCCCCCTCCATTGTTCCCTCCACCTGGTTCCTGCCCTGTCCCAGGCCTTCGCTACCCTATTGTCTGTGTCCATAGGTAATGCATATATGCATATAAGATCTTTGTTTAATATCTTCCTGCGTCCCCACCCCCTTCCCTCTGAGAATCATCAGTCTGTCCCATTTCCATGCCTCTGATTCTATTTTATTCACAAGTTGATTTTGTTCATTAGATTTCTTATTTGTTTATTTTGATTTTTAGATCCGGTTATTGATAGGTATGTATTTGTTGCCATTTTGTTGTTCATAGTTTTGATCTTTTTTTTCCTCTTCTTCCTCTTCTTAAAGAATATCCTTCAACATTTCATATAATACTGGTTTGGTGGTGATGATCTCCTTTTGCTTTTTCTTGTCTGTGAAGCTCTTTATCTGACCTTCAATTCTAAACGATAGCTTTGCTGAGGAGAGTAATCTTGTTTGTAGGTCCTTGCTATTCATCACTTTGAATATTTCTTGCCACTCCCTTCTGGCCTGCATAATTTCTATTGAGAAATCAGCTAATAGTCGTATGGATATTCCCTTGTAGGTAACTGCTTTCTTTTCTCTTGCTTTAGCCGTTGGCATTTAAATTATGATGTGTCTTGGTGTAGTCCTCTTTGGGTTCCTTTTGTTTGAGACTCTCTGTGCTTCCTGGACTTGTAAGTCTATTTCTTTTACCAGGTAGGGGAAGCTTTCTGGCATTATTTCTTCAAATAGGTTTTCAATATCTTGCTCTCTCTCTTCTTCTGACACCCACATAAGGCAAATATTGGTACACTTGAAGTTGTCGCAGAGGTTTCTTATATTATCTTTATATTTTTTGGATTCTTTTTTCTTTTTGCTCTTCTGGTTGGGTGTTTTTGCTTCCTCATATTTCAAATTGTTGATTTGATTCTCAGAATCTTCTACTCTACTGTAGAATCCCTGCATGTTATTCTTTATTTCAGTCAGTGTATGCTTAATTTCTGACTGGTCCTTTTCCATTTTTTTTGGAGGTTTCTAGAAGATTCTTGAGTAACCTTATAACCGTGGTTTTGAACTCTATATCCAGTAGTTTGCTTTCTTCCATTTCTTTCATTTGTTCCATGTTTCTTTGCCTCCACATTTTGGCTGCTTCCCTGTTTGTTCCTATGTATTGGGTAAAGTTGCTATGTCTCCTTGAGTTGGTAGAGTGGCCGTGTGTAGTAAGTATTCTATAGGGCCCAGTGGCTCAGCCTACCCAGTTGCCTGAGTTGAGAGTCTAGGTGCCCCTCTTTGTGGGCTGTGAGCACAGTCTTGTTGTAATTGAGATTTGATTGCTGTTGGTGTCACTGGGAGGAATTGACCTCCAGACCATTTGGCTGTGAGGACCAGCTGTGTCTGCAATGGAAGAGCTGCTGTGCAGGAGACACCCCTATGGATTTGCTTCAGTGGGCTTTGGTGCTCACTGAGTCTGCCCCTTGAGTGTGTCACTTATGTATGTATAGAGTTGTAATCAGAGATGGTCTGACACTGACCACTGGGTACACTGGCTCTTTGTCTCCAGGGAGGTGCAAAGTCAGCCACTGCCTAAGGCTACCCAGCAGGAACTACAGCGAAATCCAAAGATTTCTCCTCTTTGTATTGGGTTTGGAGGTGCCCAGATGAGGCCCAGCTATGAAGCAAGGCAGGTTGGTGCTGGTGCTGGGACTTGGGCCTTTTACTGATAGGTTTGGGGCTCCCTGACCCAGCTGAAGCTTGTTTGAGAGATTTTAGCCTGAGCAAGGACAGACCATTCATATGCAAAAGCCACTGCACACAGCATGGGTTGGGTTATAAACTGGATGAGGTGGGGTCTTAAGGAATCACCAGGGTGGAGCAAACAGAAATGGCTGCCAGTCATTTGTGCAACTGGGGAGGTCCCAGCATTAGGAACAATGATCCCTGTGAGCACCTCCATCTGGGAGAAAGCCACCCCGAGTTCTTGCCCCGATGCCAGACAATCCAGTTCCTCCTCGTATGTGTCTGTGTTACCTAAAGCCTCGCCTTGGTGCTGGAGCTCAGCGGAAGGAGGACCTTGTAAGTTCAGTTAGTGGTGCCGGCCTTTTAAGAGGAGCAGCTGGGTCTCCAGCAGCCTCTGTGTCACTGAACCCCAATCCGCACTGGTTTTTTTAGTAGCCCATAGTTCTTACTGCCTGTAGGGACTTCTTTTCCCAACTCTGGGATCCTGGGCTGAGGGGCTAGTATGGGGCTGGGATCCCTTGCTCCTCTGGGTGGCCTCCGCAGAGACAGTCTCCCTCCTGATTAAAAAAATAGCACACATGGGTGCTGGATCAGCCCGTTCTGCACCTCCTAAGAATCTCAGTGTGCTTTATTCTTTATTTCTCTAGTTGTAGGACTTCCATTCAGCCAGTTTTCCAGTGGATCTAGATGATGGTGATTCTGTATTTTAGTTGTAATTTTGATGTGGCTGTGGGAGGTGGTGAGTACAGGTGTTTACCTACACCACTGCCATCTTCTGGATGTCCTTGTTTGTTTTGTTTTTTAATTTAAATGTACATTTTTTCCAGTGACAGTTGACATTCAATATCATAGTTTCAGGTGCACAGCATAGTGGTTAGACATTTATATAACTTCTGAAGTGGTCCCCCTGATAAGTCCAGTAGTGCACATTTTATTTTTATTTATTTATTTATTTAAAAAATATATATTTTATTGATTTTTTACAGAGAGAAAGGGAGAGGGATAGAGAGTTAGAAACATCGATGAGAGAGACACATCGATCAGCTGCCTCCTGCTAACCCCCTACTGGGGATGTGCCTGCAACCAAGGTACATGCCCTTGACTGGAATCGAACCTGGGACCCTTCAGTCCACAGGCCGACGCTCTATCCACTGAGCCAAACTGGTTAGGGCTAGTAGTGCACATTTTATTTTTATTTTTATTTTATTTTTTTAAAATATATTTTATTAATTTTCCACAGAGAGGCAGGGAGAGGGATAGAGAGTTAGAAACATCGGTCAGCTGCCCCCTGCACACTCCCCATTGGGGATGTGCCCGCAACCAAGGTACATGCTCCTGACCGGAATCGAACCTGGGACCCTTGAGTCCGCAGGCTGATGCTCTATCCGCTGAGCCAAATCAGTCAGGGCGGTAGTGCACATTTTAAATCATTCTCATCTTCCGGAGACACTTGGATGAGTCTAATTCCATTTTGAGATGGGAGGTCTTGGGGTGTGTTTTAATAAATATTTGATGGGAATGCTAGCCATGGGAGTCATTCTTATTTACAGAATTAGAGATGGTTCCTCTGAGGCAAGCTTAACTTTGTGGAGGAAGCAGTGTTTATAAATGTGCACAGTGCTCTCACGCATGGCGTTTGTCTACTCTTCAAAACACAGTACAGGGGCGCCTTGACTTATGAGTGTAATTCGTTCCGTGACGGAGCTCATAACTCAAATTACTCGTATGTCAAATCAATTGTGAACGAGTGAGACACGTGATGCTGGGCTGATGTTGTGGCGTCCACTGTGACGTTCGCTGCGCCAACTAGTGGTGGGGTACCTGAAGCTGGCTCGTAACCCGAATTTTAGCTCGCAACTCAAAGCAAAAAATCGGCCGAGAGATGCTCGTATCTTGAAAAACTCGTTAGGCCCCACTGTACTTGTCCATGGCTGGTTCCATTTTTAGAAGCGGTAATTACATTGCACAGCACTTCTGTGTGATACCAATTAAAATAACCATTGTCAATTCAGGAGTCTTTTTTTTGTTGTTAATCCTCACCTGATGATATTTTTCCATTGATCTCTTTAGACAGAGTGGAAGAGAGAGGGAAAGACTGAGAGAAACATCGATGTGAGAGAATCACATTGATTGGTTGCCTCCTGCATGTGCCCTGACCAGGGCCCGGGCTGGGGAGGAGCCTGCTATCGAGGTACATGCTCTTAATCAGAATTGAACCTGGGACCCTTTGGTCAACAGGCCGATGCTCTATGCACTGAGCCAAACCGGCTAGGGCAAGAGTCTTTTCATTAATGGAAGGCAAAACTCACTTTTCTGCCTGTATCCTCCCAAAATATACATATAATTGGTGTGGGATTTAGATTGTTTGAAAGGACAGTGATGGCATTAGTTTAGAGATCCCAGTCCGGTTGGGCCATGAGCATCAATTCTGTTAATTAAGAATGTTAGGCTCTGAAAACTTATAGTACAATTATAGTTTGCTTCATATGGAAGAGGGTCTTTACCCCACGTCACCATTAGCAAAATGTCTACTTTTATTATTTGCTGACAATTTCAAAGGCAGATGAATCTTAGAGGAAGAATTGCCATTTCTTTTATTGCATTGAAATTTCTCATTGAATGTTAACTGTTTGTCAGCAGAATGCCACCATAAAGACTTGGACTTCAATCTTTTCTTTTTTCCTTCCTTCCTTCCCTTTTTTCTTTCTTCCTTCCTTCCTCTTATTTATTTATTTTTTTTAAGAAAAAGCCAATTCATCATGTAGGAAAGGACTGCCTTTTGTAGTCTCAGGTCCTGCTAGAGACAAATGACTAAAAATTTAAAATCAATCATTAACAGATTAGCTGTTGAAACAAAGTAAATAGCAATCAGCTTATTAGGCATCAGGCAGAGTGAGATAAAGGGGAAGAGTTATTGGGAATGAGAATGTTGTCTGGGGCTCCGCTTGTGGCGTAGGGCACAGGAAGCTGTTTTCTTTGTGAGTCTAATCACCAATGGAAAACAAGGCAGCTGGCTGGCTGAGTTGAGTTCCTGGTCGTGTTAAACAGAGTCCTGTGGTTTTCTGTTCTGTGTCACGGCTTTATTCACCCTGATTAGCATGGAAGCTGGTTGTGCTCCCTGGTTGTTCTCCTCTTTGCCTTCTAAGCAAGGTCTGTCAACTGCTGTTCAGTAGACTCTGCAAAGCAGCCTTGAAATTGTGGCCGAGACTCCTTCCTTTCAGGAACTGGGCCTTTCTTACCCCTTTGCACACTTGGTTCAGATCTCATTATTGGTGAGGTTGAGGGGTGGGGGGAAGCAAGGGGGACGGTTCATTGGCTGCGTCCCTAGCCTCAGGTGTGTGAGCTACCATTCCACAAATGCCATAGTCAGCACGGTCCACTAGTGGATGCTAAACTCAGTGGGTGAAGCTTTAAGGAGAAACAGGATATTTGTATAGTCTCAAAGTGTCTTTCTCAATATACTTATTAATTTTATGTATATATATATATTATTGATTTCAGGGAGGAAGGGAGAGGGAGAGAGAGATAGAAACATCAGTGAGAGAGAACCATTGATCAGCTGCCTCCTGCACGCCACCGACTGGGGATGGAGCTGGCAACCCGGGCATGTGCCCTTGATTGGAATCGAACCTGGGACCCTTCAGTCCTCAGGCTGATGCTCTATCTGCTGAGCCAAACCAGCTAGGGCCTCACCCCATATACTTATTAATTATAAAGGAAAAATAGTAACTGTATGGTGGTGAAACTGGCAAACTACCCCCTTAACCAAGTGATCAAGGTTAACATCCCAGTAATAAGATAGCCCCTCCACTCCCCACCCCACAAGCATCGAGGACACACTATTTTTGTGGTATTCTTACTAAAATTGCATAAGATCCAATTATGAAAAAACATCAGACAAACCCATTCTGAAAATTACTGACCTGTAATCTACAAAAGTGCTAAGGATGTGAATGTTAAGGAAGACGAAGTAATTGTCATGGATTTGAAGAGGCTAAGGAGTAGGATTCGGGATTGGATGCTAGAACAGAAAAAGGACATTAGTGGAAAGCTGGTGAGACCCAAATAAATGTTGGCATTAGGAGAAGCTGGAGAAAGGGACCGCAGGAACTATCTGTAATATTTTTTTGCAACTTTTCTGTAAGTATAAACTTATTTCAAAATAAAAGATAAGCCCTAGCTGGTTTGTCTCAGTAGATAGAGCATCAGCCTGTGGACTGAAGGGTCCTGGGTTCAATTCTGGTCAAGGGCATGTACCTTGGTTGCAGGCTTGATTCCTGGCCCTGGTCGGGGTGTGTGCAGGAGGCAATCAATCGATGTCTCTCTCACATCCATTCTCTCTCTCTCTCTCTCTCTCTCCCTCCCTCCCTCCCTCCCTCCCTTCCTCCCTCCCTCCCTCCGTTCCACTCTCTATAAAAATCAATGGGAAAAAAATGTCCTCAGGTGAGGATTAGCAAAACAAAACAAAAACAGGTTAAAAAAAACAACAAAACAAAAAGGAATGAGACACAGAAAGAAAAAGAAAAAAGTGTGAGCTCCAGAAGCTTCTGCTACAGAACCCAGCTTGTGGTCTGGGCTAGTGTTAGCTCCAGTTCACAGTTGTGCTTTATTTAGGCCAAAGCTGGAGTAAACCATTGATTACAATGGGAATAAAACAAAACAGCGCTCTTCGTGTGGGGCCCTTCTTCACAGTTTCTCTTGTGAAAGCACGTTGATGGGTTCACTAAGGACCATCATTGTTTGTGGGATGTTGGATTCTGCAATTTGTGTGACTTGGATTTTCAGTGTGTGAATGATGTTACGTCATTTAATTCTCATGGGTGTGCAGGCTCACTGGGGTTGCCTCTGCTTCATCCCGCAGGTCTGGGTCTGCTCCTCCTGGGACCAAGAGGCCAACTGGGACATAACCTTCTCAAGCCCCACCACACAAGCTCATGTTAAGCTGCAGCTTGTGTCCTATCTAGCATCCTGTTGGTCAAAGCAATTCACTTGGCCATGACCGAAGTCAAGGGGTGGGGGAGGTTTACTCCTCCCGTGGAGGTTGGGAGATAAATTACATGCTCTTAATCATACTACTTCTGGCCTTTGCTGTCTCTACCACATGGCTACGTCTGACCTGCTCTGCAAAGCCCTCTTCCCTGGCTTAAGTGCAGATACCGAAAGATTGCCCTGTTCCCATTGGTATGATGGGTTTTCATGGTGCTGTGACTGCTGGTGGTCTCCTGGGAGTGAAAATGCTCCCTCCGTTATGTTACAGTGGGAGTGGGGTCCTACAACATTGTTGCTTGAGCACTGAGTGTTAAGAAATGTATTGAGGACCCCCCCCCCCATTTCCTACACAGGTATGTTGACACCACTGGGGTAGCTGGGTCACGTGGCTCCAGGCGCCAGGCACCACTGGTGAGCCAGGGTCCCCTCTCATATCTGGATCTCAGGCCTCTTCACTGACTGGCTTGCCCTGCCAGACCCCACCCCACACAGAGTTCTCTCCTGCGTTCTTTCCATCCTTCCCCACTGTATTTTGGATTTATTTGTGTCAGATGATGAACCAATTCAAACTCTTCCAAACTCTTATCTAGATGTAGTATTAACTTCTGTGTTCCCAGTGTTCTGTAGCTGAGTGAGGGCAGACGTCATTTATCTCCGTCAGTTTTATAGGCAGGTAGGAAGTGGAGACCAGAGCATGTGTATGCTGTGCCCGATGTCCCCTGCTGCTAACTGGCAGCGCCAGGCCGGAATTGCCTTCTGGTCTCCAGTCCAGGGTTCTTCCCGCCACCCAGGCTACAAGTCTCTGCACTTCGAGGAGGAATCCTTTTCTTCACTTTCCTGGGGTAATTGTGTCACTTTTGTAAAAGATCTATCACGCTGCAGATGGATTAAACTATAAGGTAAACATTTCAAAGGAGAGGAACGAAGTTGGAATGTGAGTCTGGTGTCATTGGCGCCTGGCATTATAACCGATGACATAATGACTTCCCATAGCATGGAGCACCAGTCACGGAGTGGCTGTAATGGGCAAGGCTCTTAAGTAGTTACAAGTGCGAATCAAGTGGCTGCCCTTCATCAACAAGACTCCAGCATCCCGCTGTTAACTGGGATGGCCTTCGGATGGTAATTTCTCACCCAGTCACGTCCTCTGTCGCCCTGTGACCTGCCTGTCCAACCCTTTTTCCCCCTACTTCTCTTTACTTAACTTACCATCCAGCTAAGTTGGAATTCCCTCCCCAACCCCTTTCTCTGTCTCCCTGTGTTTGCACACTTCCAATGACTTTCTACTCTAAGATCCAGCTCAAATGCCACCTCTTCCAGGAAGCCACCCTGCTCTCCCCACAGGAAGTGGCTCCCCTGCTTCCAAACCCCTAATTACTTTCTCTCCCTGCACGTCTCCTGCAGATGTTATTATAGTAACTGTGCTTGTTTCTCTCTCCTTTGTGCCCATAAAACCTTAAAAGGAGGTTTATCAGACCCTAGCATAATGCCTGGCACATGCAATCCTCAGTGTAAATGCTGGTTTGAGAAATGACTGAATGAATACAGGAATGAATGTCTTACCTAGCCTGCTGGTTGGGGAGCATTTTGGTGCATCTTTGAGTCTCCACAGAATTGCAGTCAGTGTCTTGCATGTAGCAGGTGCCCAGTGTGGCTTTGTTGAAAGGAAAAAAAATGAAGTGAAATGTGTGTGGATGAACAAAGGCATAAAGAATGCATGAATAAAAAAAAAGATTGAATAAGTATCGGGAATACTGAAGAGAAAATTGAGGTGAACACAAGTCTTATTAGACATCAGAGTTCCTTAAAAAGGATTAATAACATTTGAAATGAATGTGTAACATTCTGGATGTCAGAAGAAATTTTTTGAAATTCTACTCATTCAAAGTATAAGACATGTGAATGCCTGTTTCCCCCTGGTGATGGTAACACTAAGTTCAGCAAACCAATATTCCATAGTTGGTGCTATTTTTTTAAAAGTAAAACATACCACTATTTTTCAGTTTCCTACCATTTGTATTATTTAAATACTAGAGGCCAGGTGCACGGATTCATGCACTGGTGGGGTCCCTCGGCCTGGCCTGCAGTGATTGGGCCAAAACTGGCTCTCCAACATCCCCCAAGGGGTCCCAGATTGCGAGAGGGCAGTTCTTGGGTGATGCACCCCAGAATTGGGCTCCCTCCTCTGGTTCCAGGTGCATCACCTGAGAACCGCAACTGCCAAGTCACCGCAGCTCGGCAGCTCCTACGTTGAGCGTCTGCCGCCTGGCGGTCAGTGTGTGTCATAGCTACCGGCCAGTTGGTTGGCCGGTTGGCTGGTCAGCTGGTTGGCTGGTCACTTAGGCTTTTATATATATATACTAGTAGATGGCATTTAAAAAACGATGAAGTTGGAATCCTGTATATCTTGAAGCACACCCTGTGAGTTTACACCTGCATTCCGATTCCATCAGGCGCACGCCTGCCCCCTGCTGAAAGCCCTTCGAGGGCATCCTGTTATTTTGCTTCCCACCTCCTGGGTTGGCAGAGAGGTGGGCATCTTCTGTCTCAGTCATTTGTAAACCCCAGAGCCAGCTACACTGCCTGGTCCCTGACAGAAGTGGGGGCCCAGGACACCTGAGGGCTCAACCTGGTCCTCTCTTAGGTGCAACAGATGGTGGGATGATAACCATATCTCACCTTCTCATAAAATGCTGGTGTCTTGGAATTTATTCTACAAAATGGATTTTGTAATATTTAAAAAAATATTTTTATTGATTTTAGAGACGAAGAGAGAGGGAGAGATATAGAAACATCAATGATGAGAGAGAATCATTGATCGGCTGCCTCCTGCATGCCCCATGTTCCCCCCGGCCCCCTCCACCAGAATCGAACCCGGGACCCTTCAGTCCACAGGCCAACGCTCTATCCACTGAGCCAAACCAGCCAGGGTGATTTTGTAATATTGTAATAACACTCCTATCTATACCATTTTTTCAAAATTATTGTTTACAGCTTCTTTAATTCTCTATGAAGAGGATGAGTCTGCAGAGATTTTTATTTTACAAAGAACCATTATTAAGCGAAGATTTCTCTGTAAGTTACTGGCATCCGGATGAGATGGCTCCCACTGCACAACCCCGACCCGGTACCCCTCTGTTCTGTTGAGAGCGCCTTTTTGTGTGAGTTGCCACTGCTTTGCACTACAGGGTCGGAATGTTCGTCCTCACATTGTAACTGTGCCATCCCTGCCTGAGCCTCATTGGAGTTCCAAAGTGGAATGACCCGGCTCCTCAAGATTTTTGTTCATCAGGCCCACACAGGTAAGCAAGGTCTTGGCATGAAAAAATAAACCTACTGCGTAAAAATCCGTGAAGAGGTGAGACTGGGAGAAAAGGCATACTTTTTTTTTTTTTTTTGAGGGGGTGTTTTTTTAAAATATATTTTATTGATTTTTTTACAGAGAGGAAGGGAGAGGGGTAGAGAGTTAGAAACATCGATCAGAGAGAAACATCAATCAGCTGCCTCCTGCACATCCCCTACTGGGGATGTGCCCACAACCAAGGTACATGCCCTTGACCGGAATCGAACCTGGGACCCTTCAGTCCGCAGGCCGACGCTCTATCCACGGAGCCAAACCGGTTACAGCAGGGAATCTTTTTAAAATCCTGATTTCTGGGCCTCATCCTCCGGAAATTCTGTTTCTTTGTTACTAATGTTGTGGCCCCACCCCATAACAAAGAAACAGAATTTCCGGAGGATGAGGCCCAGAAATCAGGATTTTACAAAGATTCCCAGGTGATTCTAATGTGCAGCCAAGGTTCAGAACCACTGCCTTAGAGCCTCTCATAAAAACTTGATTCTCCTGCAGGAAGATGGAAATTAGAATGAAAAAATTCGAAATAAAGTATGTAACTTGGAAAGATCCTATGTTGCATAGAAGAAACAGAAGCACAAATCAACCACGAGTGTAGAGCAGCCTTTTAAAATCTGTGCCACCCCCAGGCCCCCAAGCAGCAGCCAGCCTTCCTGCAAGCTCAGCGGCCTCACTGCGCTGCCCTGCTGCCCAATGCCACACACCCAGCCTCAACCTGCCACCCAGGGGCCCTTTACCGGGCATCCCACCGCCACCTCCAGGAGGACAGCCTAGGGGAGGGGCGGTGGTAATTACCAGCACTGGATTCTCTTATTTTATCTGAATTATTGACAATGGAAGGAAGCAGTTTGGAGGGGAGGGGCATTAGGGAGTGTGCTCGAACCACCCGCATTGATTCTACCCAGAGCTAGAAGAGCAGACCTATTAAGAAAAATCACTTCCTTTTCTTCCTCTCTTTCCTTTCCACCCGCCCCCCCCCCGCCCCCACAAGTCTTAGAAATAAATCAATAATGCAAAGAGAAGCTCTAGGCGCTGCGGAAATGGGGGTGGGGGGAGGCAGGGCGGCTGGTGGCCTGGCCTTGGCGGGAGCTAGTTCCTGGCATCGCAGGTGAGTGCTGGCCGGAGCTCTCAGCGGTTCCGTCCTCCCTCCCCCGCTCTCATCTTGCGCGTCGTTGCATAATGAACAGTTGCATAATGAACGGCACGTATGGATTTAAATCCCATTTAGAGGATGTGCAGTTACGGGACCTGTAATCAGGAGAGTTGGGTTTTAATCCCAGCGGTGCCATTTCCTTATGGTTTTTTAAAATTTTGCGATTTATAGCTCTCCAACTTCCAAATGAGCGCGTGGATGGTTGGCCGAGGCCGAAGTGAGGCACGAGGGGCCTTTGGGGGTAAAACAGAATAGAAGTGGCCTGAAGGAAGCCGACGGGCTGTCACAGTCGGGGAGGGGGCTGCGGTTGATTGGTGCTTCTGTTTCTTCTTTGCAACGTAGGAGTTTTCCAAGTTGATAGTGTAAGATACTTTATTCATTTCGCCACTGTTTGTTGTTCTGGTGTATGAATACTCAGACTTATATATCCATTTTCTTGTGGATGACCAAATGGAGACGTCTGGAGGTCTCCATGTCTTTGTTGTTGCGATTACAAACCACGCTGCCATGAATTCTAATCTAATCTAGTCTTTCTGTGCACGGGTCTAAAGCTCTTCATTGGATTTGCCTGAGAGTGGCACTGTTAGCTTATAGGGAACCAGCATTTCGACTTTATTAGATTGTAGTGGTTGTCCAAGCTACACTCCCAACAGCAATGTTTAAGAAGGAACTCAAGAATTCGAATCACCTGTGAGCTCTCAAATATCTGAGTTAAGAGGAAAGAGACTGCACGGTTAGGAGTCCACAGATGATGGTTATGGTGGTAGAGGATATGATGAGGCCAGTAAACCCTGCTAGCATGGTTACTAGGACACGTCAAACATATGGACTCATTCCATCTTTACAATGAACATGTATGTACTCTTATCCTCAGTGATAGGTAAAGAAACGCAGGCAGAGAGAGGTTCAATAACTTGCCCAAGTTATGGCTGGTGAAGGTAGGATCTCGAATTCAAACCATTGCTCTGAACCCCATGCCTCATTCTGGTCATTAGCCTATGAGTTCTCTCTTAATGAGTCAGAAATAAGTGCAGCTTTGAGATTGACCAGTGGTTGACTACCCTGCCATTGGCGGGGGGTTGGGGGGGGTGGGGGGGTGAGGAGAGCTTTCCAACAATACTCCTTATGGCACACATCTTTTCTCAGTTCTCGTCACCGAGAGGTTTAACTGTGTTTAGACTTCATCAGAATTTGATTGTTAAGAAGAGAAAAGCATTCTCTCTTAGGTAGCATGGAATTTGGATGCCCTCTTTGGCTAATGTAAGAAAAGATAGGAGGAGACCTTTAATGAACACACCCCAAATACTAACCTAACGTAGCCTCCCTGAAGTCAGTGCTATGGTTATTGGCACTTGACTAGACAAAAAGAGAAATAATTGTTCCCACTGGCCCATCCGCAGGAGCGTGATGGTAGGTACCGTAGTTTGCATGGCAAAATGACGGTGGAGGATATTGACTATATCAAAAGCAGCTCAAAATGGCTAAAATATGACATAATAATACTGTCATAAGGCATACAGGCATTGCTATTTTTTGTCACGAAAACATCAGCAGAAATGATGAACCATACATCAATTCATACCTCAGGATCAATAAAGCTATATTTTTTGGTCCAAATTATTCAGATTCGTCTTTTACATGGTATCCTCAATCCTTAACTTTCTACTTCCCTCTGTGTGTACACAGACATTTGAAAAGGGTAGAAAAGTGGCGTCACTACAATTTAATACTTGGAATCTTTCTTTATGATGTGTCTTTAAAAGTATACACATTTTCAAAGATGATTAATAGCATTGTTCTCAAGATAGTAATTTCTTTTTTTGTTTGTTTGTTCAAAATAGGGATGTTCGTATGAAAACACAATGCAAAGGCCAAATCATTAAGCTCTTCCTAAGTCAAAGTAGGCATAGATCATAGTGAAATATGTCATTTTAATGTTGAAAAATAAAAAAGAGAGTCTTTAAAGATTTGGCCCATGGAGTAAATTTCAAAATGGGAAACAACACTGGTCCTGTAATGAGATGTAAATCATGCCACCGACATTTATCTTCCCTCAGTGAGTCCATTCCCTGTAGCTGCATAGAGAATAAAAGAAAATATTGAAACTGAGAGTAATAAAGTGAATCCAGCAGGCTCCACATGTGTGAATGGCGATTCCTTCATAAAATAAGAGTAACTGGCAGGCCTATGTAAGACATGGTCCCCTTTTTGGAAAATAACCCAGACTTTTTGACTTTTACCAATATGTTTACTGTCTTTAATCTCACCAGTGAGAGGATCACTGGGCTATGGACAGACCCCTTTCCAAAGGCAACTATCTTGGGGAGTGTTGAGAAGCAATAGGCCATTCATATGTGAGTATGAATTGGATCAATCAGATGTGTTTCCTTTTGACAGCCAGCTGGGAGGGTCTATGTTGAGGTATTCAGAGTTCTGAATTTGGGGGCTGAAATAATTGGGAAGAGGGAGGTGCTGAGGGATGAGTGAGGCACAGAGGTGAGGGGTTTAGGGCAGCCGTGAAGTTGGAGAGCACATGGGGAGAGACGTGAACATTGTTGAGAAGGCGGTGAAGAAAGCGAGCTGGGAAGACAAATTTGGCTTCCTTGAAAAATGTGCCTGCGTCCTATGATTACCTGAAGCTAGGCCACTGGTATTACTCTTCTTAGCATTAAATCAGTTTTGGTGAGCTAATTTGATAAACTACAATTTGAATTTTGTTTTTATAAAAAAATGCATTGAGAATGCAGTGGATTGAATGATTGGCTTCAGTTCTTCACCCTCCTGCTTTAGCCTCTGTGGATAGACTATATTTTCCTACCCTTTGATTTTGGACTGGTCCTTGAAACTTGTTTTGGCCAGCCTTACGGGCAAAAGTGTGCCAATTCTGACCCGAGGCCTTAAGAGGCTTTGCTTTCCGCTTGCCTCTTGTGCCCTTTTGTGTTTCTCCTCTCTCTATGAGATGAGCTTTCCACAGACAGCTATAATCCTTTAGCTGACCTGCAACTTGAAGCAGAGCCATGGAACTGAGTAGCAGCTTAAATGAGCTGATCCTCAGCTGACCTGCAGCCATGAGAATAAATGAACGTTGTTTAAAGTCACTGAGTTTTGGGATAGTTTGTTCCACAGCATCTTTGTGGCATAGCTAACTGATACACAGAGTTCTAATGAGCCTTCTTACAAGTGAACTCTTAGGATATAACCCATTAGTAAATTGGGATTTTCCCCATATTGTAACAAGATCATCATTCTCTTTTTAATGAGAATTTTGTTTACTTTTTATTTAGTTACAGCCAAGTGATAGAACAAGAACACAGTTTGTTACCTGATAAGACAAACATTAACAGAGTAGGCCTTGTACCTGTAGATGAGCCCCAATAGCTGCTGGGTATAGCAGTGGCTTTCAGGCAACAAGTAAAATTCGAGAGCCTTTCATAAAGGCTGCTTTGGAGTGGGAGTCCCCTCTCTCCCACCTTCACCTAGTTTCAGCTGTAGTAGAATAAATGTTATTTGTTTTGCACACTGGGCTTCTTTGTAAGATTTTTTCTAAATAAAAGGCTAAAATAAGTTTGAACTCCTCCCGTAAGTTCCTCACTTTCTTTGAAACTCATGATTTTTCACACCTGTACATGCTGTTCCTCTGTCCAGACTGCTCTGGGCAGTCGGCTCCCTCTCTCTCTGTTTCTCTGTAGAAAGCTTTTATTCATTCTTCATGGTGATTTCAAAATATGTCCTTGAGTTCTCTGATACTTCTTTCTTTAAAGGATGGGGTCCGCCTGGCCGGTGTGGCTCAGTGGTTGAGCATCAACCTATGAACTAGGAGGTCACGGTTCGATTCCTGGTGTGTGTAGTCCAAGCTAGGATCTCTCTGTCTCTTTCTCAGTTTAGTTATTCTTGGGAAAGCCAGCTGACATTTCATGAGGACACTCCAACAGCCCCAGGGAGAAGCCCACTGAGGTGAACTGAGTGAGGCCTCCTTCCAACAGCCACATGAGTGAACTTGATTGTAACCTCAAGATGAACCTAAAGCTAGCTCTCACATCCTTGACTCAGAGAGAAAAAATATTTATTTTAAGCAGCTATGTTTTGGGTAATTGGTTATGCAGCAATCTATAGCTAATACAATACCCCAGTTAAAAGATTCTTTTCTATGACACTCTCCTGAGATACCTGAGTGTTAACAACTTTCTTTTTTCTCATAGCCTTTAGAATATACCTCATTTGCAAAATTTATTTCATCACATTATCTATTTTTATATCTGTCTTCTGCATTAGGCGATAAGGTATTTGTATTCTTAGATGCCTGGCATAGTTCCCAGCATCTTACCAGGTATATATTGGATAAGGAATTAAAAAATAGCTACAGCCCCAATCTGAAAAAAAAAAAAATCAATCAGAGAATAAGACAAAGGGTAAAAAACTTAATTTCTATCTTTCCCACAGCAGTTCTCAGATTTGGCCAGATAAATAAACAGAAAACTCTCAAATAGAGTCAATATTGTATTTTTTTCACAACATATGAGCATATAAAGCAGTTCTCTGTGTTCTTGTCTTAGCAAATGATAGGCATTGCTGCTGAGGTGATGTGTCTAGAATCACAAGTTCTGTAAATGACCAGGATCAGTGTTTTGAGTAGGTTTATAGGTGAACAAGTTGGAAATCTATCACTGTTCAAAATAAGCCCTGGAATTATGGCTTTGACCAAGAGTAAATAGGAGGTATTTCATTTACCTCGGTACAGGTGCTGTTTTTGTTTGTTTGTTGTCATTTTTTTTAGATGCCAGAGCTATATAGTCAAATAAAAAATGGTTAAGGTGGTTTCTGGTTAATTCCATGTGGACCCAGTGATTCGAAATCAGAGTCTTCTGGGTATGCAGACTACATTGGCCCTGAACAATTAGGTTTTTAAAATTGAGATTTAAAATCACCTGAGGATATTTTTCCATTGATTTTTAGAGAGAGTGGAAGGGAAGGGGAGAGACAGTAAGAGAGAAACATCTATGTGAAAAACACACATGGATTAGTTGCCTATCACAAGCACCCTGACCAGGGCCAGAGATTGAGCCTACAACCAAGGTATGTGCCCTTGACCAGAATTGAACCTGGGACCCTTCAGTCCTCAGGCCGAACGAAGCTCTATCCACTGAGCCAAACCGGCTATGGCTGTGTCTTTATTTTAATGATCATCTAAATACGTGTTAGTAAAAGAGTACTCTAGATCATCTGGAGGTCAAGCTGATAACGTAGAGCTGCCATGTAATTTCAAATCCCAAGTTTATGAGTGAACATGGCTCAAATGGCTCCTCAAGTGACAGGGCCTAACTTCTGATGCACTGTTTCTCAACTGTCTGTGGGCTTGTAACTCAAGGACCCACCAGTTCTTACACTTGGAAAACAGTGATACAGACGATAAATGCTTCCTCTAAGGAGACATTATTGATTTTTTATCTGGATAGTCAAGGGAAGATTTTATGAGGGAGCTGGCATCTGAGCTGGCCCTCAAGGGCAGGCCCTGTATACTCTCTCATAACAAATGACACCAAGTGTCCTCCATTTAAACTATCTGCTTGAGAAAATAGCCCACTTCCAGGGGCCATTCATTACTTCCTGTTATTCTTTGAGAGCCCCTATGTGTTAGTTATATTTAATTATAGTGCGGCCCAGAGAGAAGATGGAATGGAAACACTGTGTGTAGGGAGACAGGTGAGATGGAAAGGGTGGGCTTGGGCAGGAAACAGGACATAGTTCAGGTTAACTGAAGTGCAGGACAAATGCAGGCTACAGAGGGATAGAGGGCGCAGTGCTGGCAAAAGCCCTTGGTGAAGGTCAAGGCTGAAGAGTGGGCATTTTTTTCTGTAATTAGACAAGGAAGGAGTTTGTGCAGTATTTTTGCAGGGGTACCATTTTATACTGATGGGGAGGACTCTGATAATACTATAGCGAACACAAATTCACGGTTATGTTGTCGAGTAGCCATCTCGGCATCATGTTTTTAGATCTCTTTTGGTCACGTGGAGGAGTTTCAAAGCGTGTGTCGTTTTTGAACCTTATACAGGACACAGAGGATATGTTTTGAGTTGTACCTTGCCTTGCTTAAGGGGTGGACCTGGGCAGACATGTTTATTTTGAATTTTTCCTTTTTAATATTTTTTTTTATTGATTTCAGAGAGGAAGTGAGGAGAGAGAGAGAGATAGAAACATCAATGATGAGTGAGAATCATTGAACGGCTGCCTCTTGCACACCCCACACTGGGGATCAAGCTCGAAACCTGGGCATATGCCCTGACCAGGAATTGAACCGTGATCTCCTGGTTCACAGTTTGACACTCAACCACTGAGCCACACTGGCTGGGCTAATTTTTTATTTTTAAATTACACTTTACTTTCAATATTATTTGTATTGGTTTAAGGCAGGGGTCGGCAAACTCATTAGTCAACAGAGCCAAATGTCAACAGTACAACGACTGAAATTTCTTTTTAGAGCCAAATTTTTTAAACTTAAACTATATAGGTAGGTACATTGTTATTAACTTAATTAGGGTACTCCTGAGGCTTAGGAAGAGCCACACTCAAGGGGCCAAAGAGCCTCATGTGGCTCTCGAGCCGCAGTTTGCCGACCACTGGTTTAAGGTATACAGCATAGTGGTTAGACCAGGGGTGGGCAAACTTTTTGACTCGAGGGCCACAATGGGTTCTTAAACTGGACCGGAGGGCCGGAACAAAAGCATGGATGGAGTGTTTGTGTGAACTAATATAAATTCAAAGTAAACATCATTACATAAAAGGGTACGGTCTTTTTTTTTTTTTTTTTTTAGTTTTATTCATTTCAAAAGGACCAGATCCGGCCCGCGGGCCGTAGTTTGCCCATGGCTGGGTTAGACAATCATATACTTTACAGAGTGTTCCCCCCAAGGGGCAGTCATGTTTAAATTGTATAAGCTTACCCAACCTTACCTCCACCTAGCTGGTTAAATCCAACTGGGCGCCTGACTGTGGGCGAACCAATTCAGGGCCTGGGCTGAGCTAATCAGACTGTCGTCTAGGGATTTGAAATTTGGACATTGAGAAACTGAGTTAATAAGATGAGAATGATGCCAGGACCAAAAGTGCCAAGTGAAGCACGTTGAAAGCAGAGGAAGCTTATTGAGAGAGAGAAAGAAGAAGGGAAGTGTGGCAGAGATGAAATGCACGAAGAGAGAATGGCCCTCGTTTCTATTTCCCAGTTCCAGTCCTCCTTTCTGTTTGGCTTGCATGCAATTTCTTTCCTATGTTTCCACCCCCTTTCAGCATTGCCTGTTGTATGCTAAGTAGAATTCTCGACATGTAAGCTAATTTGAGTGGGTTCCTCTTTCTTGCATCCACACATAACCCTTCTCAAATGAAGACATAGGTTCTCCAGAGACCATCAGGCTGAAGGGAGTCATGTCAGCTCACCAGCTTAGGTGCTGAACCAGCTTCCACGGTTTATTCGTGAGAACTCTGGGAAGCAAGTTGGCAAGTGAACTGTGAGCACTGCTTGGTGAGATTCCTCCTCTGGATGTGGCCACAGATGGACCAAAGACCTTAGCCGTCCCTACGGTCTACACTGACCAAAGCCAAGAACATTCTGACGGAAATCTGAGACCCATCACCACAGTGACAACATGATTTTTTTTAAACCTGCAATTTTCCATTGTTCTTTGTGAGCAACAAAATCTCACAGCCGAAGGAGAGTCATTGCCATTTGTTCAAGTGTCTGATGAAATCTAAAGATCTCTTCATACTAAATGCAGGATTTAATCAGGAGTGGGTAACATGAATGTGTGTACTTTAATGAATCTGCAGAGGTTGTCAGTAGCTGAATTCCTGGGCTATGCAACTTGTAATTGAAAATCTTTACATTTTAGTTCCACCTGTCATTTTTCTAATTCTATTCAAAGAATGTCTATTACAATAATCCCTTTCCCTGTCTATCAAAAGTTATGCTTTAGCAGAAATGTGTAGCATTAGAAAATATTAATTCCAACATGTTAGTAATTTGGAAAGCTTGATATTTTTCAGGGTTGTTGAAACTATAGAAAGGACTTTCATCCCAATAAGGAATACATTTACTAAATAACAAGTGGCCATGCGAAAGATTATTTCAGTCCATTTCCTTTAAGATGCTGAGCCTTTTTGGGGCATATACGGGAATCCCAGGGAACTCACCCGGCAGGGGGTGGACTCCCAGGGAATCTTCTTGGCACTTTTCCCTGGAGCATGCTTTGCTGCTCTGCTGTGATGCATCCCCACTGGCGGGAATTCTATTCTTCACTCACAGAGGCTAAGGGCAGCAGGATGAAGTTTGGCTCACTCTCTCTCTCTTGCTAGATTTCCTTGAGCGTTGGAAATTTTACAAGGAACAACCAAACTGCACCACGAAATGGTATTGATATTACGGGATTGCATCAATAGCATTGGCTGTTTCATTTCCATTCACTTATCAGACGTATTTACTTCTCAGATATTTCCTTAACCGGAATTGACTGAACTATAATTGCCTATTTCTTTGGTCCATTGGCTGTTAACCTTGAAGTGACTGGGGTAGAGCTGGCGAGGCCTTCCCTGTCAGGCCTGACCTCTCACTATGCTGGAGAGAGCGCTGCCATGACAACGGCGACAGATGTCAGCTAAGCAATGTGCACCCTAGAAAGACTCCTGTATTGAGAAAATCGATCTTGTAATGGTGCCATGGAGCACATTCGCTGAACTGCCAAGTGTTCTAGGCTTAATCATTTATTTCATCTCGCAGAGAGAAGAAAACATAAAAGAAATGAAATGAATTTGACCTCTGTCTTCTGAGTGACTTTAGTGCTACAATGAATTCTAGCAAGTGCCTCTTATGAATTTTAAAAAATTACATTAGGAATAACATTTTGAAGTGAAATGACTCTTGTAATGCCAACCCTCCAGAAACATGTTATTTCAAATGTCAGATACATAATAGTCATTTGCTATTTTCTGTGTATGTCCAGGGGTTAGCTCCGTCTTGGGTATGTTTCAGGCAAATTATTATAAAGGAGCCAGGAATGAGGCCGAACAGAGCACGCTGCTTTGGCTCTCTCCATTTTTTTTTTTTTAAACGTAAGGGGACTTCCTTTGTGCTGATTACCACAGGGTTTAGTGAGCAGCATAAACAGTGTTTCATATCGACAGCTCCGAACCCCTCTCAGTTTTAGAGTCTTCCAGTCACGTCCAGGCCTCTGCCTCCGGAGCTGCGTTTGTCTCCCTGACAGTTAATCTGGGCACAGCCTTTCATCGTCTTGATGGGCTTGTCATTCATGCCTTGACACCTCTCATTCATCTGAGTTTGGCTGCTGGATATGCAAATGATCGGAGGACTGAACACCATCATCCCTCAGCTGTGATGGCCAGTATGTCAATGTCACTATTCTTGGGAACAGCCGTTCTGTCCAGAGCCGGGGAGAGATGAAGCCAGGGGACCTGAAATGCACTTCTGACCTTTCTCTGGCCCAGGTCACAACTCGATTCTTAAACAAGCAAACACCCAAACCAAGACAAACCCCAAAGCCTAAAGATTGTAGCCAAGTCTCTCTGATCACCTTGCCCATCTCAATAAATATCATTCAGAGTGATTATAGTGAAAGGGATCTCTTAAAATTTTCAATGCGATATGTCTGTCTCTTGTGCTGTGGGATATTTTATTGCATTTTTGCCCCCAAGTGGAGCTGACGGGAGCCAAGCTTGTAATTTAAATCAATAAGAACCCTTTACCATGGCCATAAAATACTTGGCTAAACCTTTGAAGTGGCCACAGTTGAATGCACAGTGAACACAGTATAAATGTTCCTTAAGATGTATTGTATGAGACCACAACTAAAACAGCATTCAAAGGCACCGGCCCTAAGCATCTTTCGTGACTGATGGGAGAGGGTCCCCACTGCTTTTGATCATTTACATGCGCTGTTCGCATTGCCACCCGAAGTGGTTCCAAACAAGCCCTCTTCATTGGCACATCACCCCAGCCTGCAGCCTTCTGCTTTCTCTTCAGACCTTTTCATGATATTTGGTGGTTATCTGGGATCTGGGTCCTCTTCCACACAAGTAACCCACATCAGATAGGCTGTTGTGTGGACTGTTTAGATTTCGTTTGCATCATAGTTGGGAAAACCAAACAAAGGCTAGCTATTTGCATCCATCCAGCCAGCGGGTGCTGTGCTGCGGGTATTCACCGAAGCTCCCGGGCAGCGTCCTTTGCAGGAAACCGAAGCTGACCTGTTAGTTTCTTCCGCAGTGGCTAGGTTTGGGAGTGGAGTTCTTAGAAAACTGTCAGACTTGAGAAGATGGCATTCTCCTCCACTCTGCTCTCCTCTCTGCCTCACACCTGCTCTTGGCCTGTCCCCTTTTCTGGCTCATCCTTGATGCCTTGTGTCTCCTTTGTGTGGATTGGGTGGATGGATGGTGATGGATGTTTCCTCACTCTTGTTCTCTGTGTCTCTGTTCCTTACTCTTGGTCTTTCCCTCTTTCTTTCTCTCTCAGATTCTAAAATCCTCTCTGATTCCACAATATCAGTAATATCTGAGTTTGGAATTTGGGCACGTGACCTTCCAGTCTCTCTTGCTCAGCTGGTTGGTAGTGTTGCCATTGGGCCAAAGGCACAGGTTTAAGCCCCCCCCCCCCCTGCCCCCCTCCAGTGTCAGTCATTCCCTCCCAGAACTCTGACTGAATGAATACCTTTCCAGGTCACTGCCTCTAGACGCCACTTATTTATTCTTGATGAGAAGCCAAAGATAGGGGCTACTTTCCACCTTATCTGATAGAATAAACCTTCCCCACAGTCCCGAGTCTCAGGATGGGACCGCGCGTATCGGTGGCTAAGGAGATGGACACACTCTGTGGCCTCTCTTCTTCCCATAGCCACTTTCCGAAGGGCTTGTCTGAGTCTCAGATCTGACTTCCCTCATGGACCACATGTCATGTGTGCCCAGCATATGCAGTCTGGCCACGCCTGTTGCTGCCTGGCCTCTGCAAACCCAACACGATTAGGTGGCTGTCGATAATTCAGGGCGAGCTTATGAGGTTTCTTTTGTCCTATGTGAGAACAGAGGAGGCAGGGCCTGTACAATGCATTATTTATGCTTATGAAGTTGGCGTGTATAAATGACACCGAACAATGTATGGGAGAGTAAACTCGGAACTGAAATCAGATTTTAAATATCTACCAATGAGGTTCAGTGTTTAGAACTTGTTTGAGTCCTGACTTGAACAAACTAACTGTAAAAAGATGTTTTGGTTTTTTGTTAGACAATTGGGAACATTTGACCATGAACTGGTTATCAGATCATTTAAAAAATAGTACAAGCAAAGAAACAAATAGGGTAGCTAAAACCACACTGGGAAATGATGCTAATTGTTCAAGCTGGGCGCTGTTTAGAATAATGGTTCATTACACCACGCACTCTATTTTTCTGCATGTTTTAAAATACTCTGTATTACAAAGTTAGGAGAAGTTAGCCTGCAGCCTCAGGATTGCATGTTTACATATTTGCATGGGTCACCATAGTGACACCTCCTATTCAGTGAATTTTTTCTCTTAGGGCTTTGACTGTTTGCCTGTCAGCTGATCTTTTTTACCTTCTATGTCACGATCACCTTTCAATCATGGAGCTGTTTGAATAATATCTATCTGCACTTGCCAGCTTTGTGGTCTGAATGTCAACATTTGACATGGGAGTATCTGCCTGCTCTCTCCCAACCCAGATCAGAAGCTCCTTGAGGTCAGGACCGTTTCTGAGCTTTTGGTATTTCCGGCCCAGCATCTCGCAGGGTGAGGCCCAGAGTAGGCTGGACTGAGCTGTGGCAACATATTGACCCCTAAATCTCGGCGACTTAATGTACTAAAAGTTCAGTGAGACTGGCCGGGGAAGGAGGTGGAGGCTGCCGGCTGGCTTTGGTCTGCCTCAGCCTAGACATGACCCACAAGACTTTCCCAGAGTCCCTCGGCTCGAGCTAATTGTACAGCCTCCTAACAGCAAAAGAGGCTGGGAAATGGCGGGGACTTCATATTTGGTGAGCATCAATTGTCTATGCTGCAAGGCGCTAAATGATGTTTGTTTGTTTTCTTAAATATATTTTTATTGATTTTTTTACAGAGAGGAAGGGAGAGGGACAGAGAGTCAGAAACATCGATGAGAGAGAAACATCGATCAGCTGCCTCCTGCACACCCCCTACTGGGGATGTGCCCGCAATCACGGTATATGCCCCTGACTGGAATCGAACCTGGGACCCTTCAGTTCCTAGGCCGACGCTCTATCCACTGAGCCAAATCAGTCAGGGCTGAATGATGTTTGTTGAAGCCACTTCTTACCCCATGACTTTCTGCTGTGGGTTCACTGCAGGGGCCACCCTGTGAAAATGCTGCTTTGTATCCAGGGCAGAATGTGCCCATGAAAATGGACATGTCTGAGAAAAACCAGCACCGAAGGGCTCTCAGCCACTGCTTTGGGTGTAAATTTCGTTCACTCATGCCCCCCACTCCCCCAGAGGTTCCTAGTGAGCATGTGTAAACCCTGTCCACTGATGGAGGGGCCAAAGGGCAAGAAACAGGGACCAGGGGAGTAACTGTCTGCTTGGATCCTGTGGATGCAAAGAGCAGTGACCCCTCAGGCTAGGCTACTCGAAGGTGATTCACCTGAGGTGACAATGGAAAAAGTGGCCTCAGGGCCAACTTGGGGCAGAATGAGGCAGAGCTGCCCACCCGCGTAGGAGCCAGGAGCCGTCAGGAGGCAGGCAGCACATCCCAAGTCAGGGTCCCAGTCTCTCCCCTGGCAGCCATCAGTTCTCATCTGTCTCTGTGGGTGAACCTATTCTGGATATTTCATGTAAATGTAATCCTACATGTGTGACCTGTCGTGTCTGGCTTCTTTCACTCTGCATACTGCGTTTGGGGTTCATTCGTGTTGTAGCATGCATCAGGATTTTATTCTTTTTATGGCTAACATTCCCTTGTTTGTTCCTATCACATTTTGTTGATTAATTCACCCATGGATGGGTATTTGGGGTTTTCCACCTTTTGGCTATTGTGAATAATGCTGCTATGAACATTCATGAGCAAGTTTCTGTTTGAGAACCTGAATTCTTTTTTTTAATTTGGTTTTATTTATTTATTTATTTATTTAAACTTTCTTTTTTCTTTTTTTTTAATTTTATTTTTTTTAATTGCTTAAAGTATTACAAAGGGTATTACATATGTGTCCATTCCCCCCCCCCCCCGCCCTAGACAGTCCCCTAGCCTCCCCTATCCCCCAGTGTCTTATGTCCATTGGTTATGCTTATATGCATGCATACAAGTCCTTTGGTTGATCTCTTACCCCCCTCCCTCCTGCCCCCCAACCCTCCCCGGCCTTCCTGCTGCAGTTTGACAATCTGTTTGAGGCAGCTCTTTATAGAGACCAAAAGTTTATAATGGTCTCTATTATCCATGAATGAGTGAGATCATGTGGTATTTTTCCTTCATTGACTGGCTTATTTCACTTAGCATAATGCTCTCCAGTTCCATCCATGCTGTTGCAAATGGTAAGAGTGCCTTCCTTTTTAGAGCAGCATAGTATTCCATCGAGTAGATGTACCACAGTTTTCTAATCCATTCATCTACTGATGGGCACTTAGGCTGTTTCCAGATCTTAGCTATGGTGAATTGTGCTGCTATGAACATAGGGGTGCATATATCCTTTCTGATTGGTGTTTCTGGTTTCTTGGGATATATTCCTAGAAGTGGGATCACAGGGTCAAATGGGAGTTCCATTTTCAGTTTTTTGAGGAAACTGCATACTGTCTTCCATAGTGGCTGCACCAGTCTGCATTCCCACCAGCAGTGCACAAGTGTTCCTTTTTCTCCACATCCTCCCCAGCACTTGTTGTTTGTTGATTTGTTGATGATAGCCAGCCTGACAGGTGTGAGATGGTACCTCATTGTTGTTTTGATTTGCATCTCTCGGATGATTAGTGACTTTGAGCATGTTTTCATATGTCTCTTGGCTTTCTGAATGTCCTCTTTTGGAAGGTGTCTATTTAGGTCCTTTGCCCATTTTTTGATTGGATTGTTTATCTTCCTTTTGTTAAGTTGTATGAGTTCCCTATAAATTTTGGAGATTAGGCCCTTATCAGATATGACATTGGCAAATATGTTTTCCCACACAGTGGGTTTTCTCGTTGGAGAACCTGAATTCTTTTGGGTATATACGTAGGCATGGAATTGCTGGGTCATTTGATAATTTTATGCTTAACTTTTTGAGAAACCACCAAACTGTTTTCCAAAGTGGCTGCACATTTTACCTTCCCACCTGTGTTGCACAGGAGTTCCAATTTCTCCACAGCCGTGCCAACACTTATTTCCCGTTTTTTTATTTAATTTATTTTTTTATTCTAGTCCTCCTAGTGGGCATGAAGCCGTGTCTCCCTGTGGTTTTGATCTGCATTTCCCCTATTTTTATTTTCTAAATGCAGAGGAGGAGTTTGGTGTTCCTGGCTTCTTTGACACCCCAACCATCCCTGCTGGCTAATATGTTAAAGAGGCTTCTATTGGGAAAGAGGTCCGCCCCTATGCCTCTAGTTAGATTTTAAATTAGTCCAAACTCTGTGGAAGACCACTTGGCAACACTCCTCATTGAAATGAAAAATGCACGCACCCTTTGACCCAGCAGTTCCAAGCCCAGGAATCTGTCCTATGGATACTCTCCCCTGTGAACCACATGGTGTGTGTATAAGGTTATTCACTGCAGCATTATTTATAAGAGCAACAGATGGGAGACAAAATGGACGCCCTTGCTCGGGCACTGGCTGGCTAAACACATTTTGGCACCGCCATACAATGGGATACTGCACAGCTGTGAAAAAGATGGGGCCACCTCTTTGTGTGCTGAGGTAAAGGAATTCCAAGACACACTGTCAAGTGTAAAACACATCAAGTTGTAGAACAGTGTATAAATAGGCTGCCCGTCATATAGAAGTGGGAGGAACGAATGTCTGTGTGTGTGTGTGTATGTGTGTGTATTTTCTTGCATATTCATGAAATACCTCTGGAGAGGGGAAATTGGTGAGGGGGTGGACAAGGGTGGGAAGGACAATTTTTACTGCCTACCTTCTTGTGCCTTTGGAATTTCAAACCCTGTAAATATATTTCCTGTAAAGAAATCAATCAATTAAATGAAAATTAAGGCAATTCATAAACACCGAAAGATCTCACTAATTTGAGCTCTGATATTTCTGGTTTTATGGTCATTTTGATAGGATATGGGCTCTAATGGAAGATTCTCTATGTAAGTCCAGGCGAGGGGTGGGGTTGCAAGAGAAATAATTTAAGTTCTCATTCTTCTCCCTGCTACTGCAGTCCTGGCTGCAGCCACAGCTTGACCATAACTTGAACTTGAGTCAGCCTGCCAGAGGCCATCCTAGTAACCTCTCACAGCACCCCCTCTGTCTGGCTCCCAGGAGTCCTGCCATCAGGGTAGCCCCCTGAGTGAGGCTCAGACTGAAACTGATGGGACTGGGTGAGAAGAGGAGCAGATATGGCCCTGGGCATTGGGTGGAGACTGTGTTTAAAGTAAATCTTTGAACCTGAGACTTGGAGCTCAGTGCCGCTCCCCCATGGTGCAGCCCAGAGAGCTCTGAGCAAACCAGACCATCCAGGAGCAAGACTTAGCTCTGCCAGTTTTTTTGCCATGTGACTTTGGAGAAATCACCACAAGTCTCTGAACCTCTGTTTTCTCATTTCTAATTGGGGCTAGCAGATACAAGATTGTTGCATGTAGAAGATGAACGTTATTAAGAGGGCTTTTCTAGTGTAAGCTCTATAAGATGCAATAAAAACGTGAAGGGTTATCTTGAAAGTTACTACAAAAACCCCACATTGGCTCAACTTCTCTTATGTGCTGAGATGTTTGAGAACTTGGGAGACAACCAGTAAAAATAACACATTCTCCACCCTTCAAGGCCTTTGAAGGCTCATCAGCAAGTGAGAGAGTCAGATGTGAAGGCCATTAATTGCAGCAATGTGCTCAGTGTAGAACAGACTAGAATATGCAGTGTAAGGAGGCAGAGAGAAGGGCAGCATTAACTCAAACTAGAGACATCAGCGAAGGTCTCAGAGAGCTCTACTAGGGTTGAATCTGGAAAGGGTAAGTAGGAGGTTGCCAGGTACACAGGGAACATTCCAGGTGGAGGAAGCAGTGTGTGAAAAGGCAAGAAGGAGTAAGAAAAATTGTCTTCGGACAACTTCAAGCACCTGTCTGCCGCTGACTTAGGGAGGAAGTTGAGGCTGAAAAGAGACACATCTTGGAGGTCTTTTTTATGGTGGGTCACAGCCATATGATGCAGTGAGAAGTAAAAGGGAAATAGGTCAAAATAGGTCAACAGCAAGGAGTTGTGTATGTATTTTCTTGCATATTCATGAAATACCTTTGGAGAGGGGAAATTAGAGATATAGAAGACACTGAGCGACCCATTGTTTTCACTGTAGGCAAAAGACGGGTCCTACGTCCAGTCGTGAAGTCGGTCCAGGCTTCGCATCTTCCTGGCTGAGATCCTAGGCCTCATGGAGAGGCAGAGACAAGCTGTCCTCCCTGTGCAGTTCCCTGCCCACAGCATCTGTTGTATCCCAGGATCCCAGGTCACTGATCCAGACCACAGGGGGCTGACATTGATGAGACCTGTCCCGGAGAAGCGTCTTCTGCATAGGGTATGTCTCAAGGTCAAATGTGAGGCAACATGCTTCATGTTGTGCCATTGGCCTTTCCTAAACCCAGACTTGATCATGCACTTCCTTGGGTTTAAAAGCTTCCATGGGTCCTCTGCAGAATCCAGCCTAAATTCTCAGCCTGGTGCCTGGGTCCTTCTCAATGGGCTCCTCGCCTTCCCTGCAGCCTCATCTCCTGCTTCTCTCCCCGGCATCCCCACGCTCTCGCCTCCTGGTTGCTCAGGGAAAGCATATTTCTATTCAGAGGCTGGCTAAAGCTCACCATCTGTAAAGCCAGCCCAACAGTGGAGGCCAGAGTGAATCTAGGCTGTTAGTACTGGGCAGTATCCTCTCTAGATTGTTTCTTTCTGTGCCCATTTCTTAGCTAAGTCTGTGGTTCTTATCCACGTGTGACTCATCTCTGTAGTCTCGGGGTCCGGCTCAGGGCCGGGCTCATGGTGGATGGTCAGTAAATGCTTGTTAATGAAAGAATGGATGCCTGAGAAGGAGGGAGGAGTGCTCGCTGGTAAAGAGATGGGCAAATGTTTTCTGAAAAGCGGTAAGTCATGAATGGTAAGTGGTACCCTCTACTTACTTGTCTCCTGTTTTTCTTTCATTCTTTCTCTCTTGCACTGCTCCTCTCAAACTCATTATTTTGGGGCATCCTTGGTACTCTGGAAATACCTGTCATGCTAGGCTTGTGTGTTTGGGACATGGATACCCAGATAAAACCCAGTACCAGAACAGTCACTTGAGCTCTTATCGTTGAAAAATTAGAGCCCTCTAATGCAGATTTCTATTTTAAATTTCTTTGTTAAATATATTAGGAAATATTAGTTATAATGAAAATGAGAGATAGAAAAAAAATATAATTCAGTGTCTGACACAAAGTTGTTTTCTATGGTCCATAAGCTAAAATGTTTTTTCTCTTCAGAAACTGATGATACGTTCAGTTTTTCCCTTAGGAAAATAGTTATGGATTTAGCAATCTTACTTTGAGCATAATTATCCAATGATTCCACCTAAATATTTCTTTTTTAATTTCGTCCCAAGGCCAAGCGTTAGTGCTTGAAATGATTAGTTCACACTGCAACTAATTTAGAATTTGAGTTAACACAGACACAGTTTGCATGTGTATTCTCATTAGATTTGAAATAACCCTTTATCTCCAAAGTTTCAGAATTGTACTTACAAATGTGCAGAATTTCATCCAAGATTGTCACCAGTTTATAAACCAAGGGCTCAAGAAATCCAGGCCTCTTGACTCATCAGGGCCCACCAACTATTTTTAAAGACTTTAATGCTTATGATGCATGCATAGGTAATGCAGGCCCATTACACATTTCAATTTTTAGTCAATTGATCTCATTTACTTATTAAGAGTCATTTATAGAAAAATCAATTTAAGTATCTGCAAAAGGTAATGCAGACAAAGACTTTGTAAATTAGTGAAAATTATGCAACTTTTAGGTATTATTAATGTCTGCAGGCCTTTAGCAAATACAAGACTGCATTTTAAAAGGTGTAGACAAACAACTGCCTATATTTGCCTACCATTTCTGCTACAAATAAATCTTTATTGTTTTTCATATTAAGCTAAACAAAACCAGAGAAGGTATTTCTGGAAAAATACACACCAGGAACTGCCCTATGCTGGTGGGTATCCAAACCTTTCCCACCTGAAAGCTCCCTTGTGGCTTGCAGTGTCTTGCTGCACCAGTGACAGATTTTGATGTGCCATCCAAGAGAAACCAAACTTTTGGAAAAAATGTCACAGACCACGCAGCATGTAAGTAACACTCTTCATGTGAAGATTCTAGGTGGCTCTGTTATAAAAGTTCTTGTGAGACAGAAATGCCATCTCACAGCTTGTGGCAGCCTGTGACCCACATCATAGCTGAGAGTTCTGCCCATTGAAGAGTGCTATACTAACTTCCACAGTTGATGTCTGTGACATTTCACACCTGAACTTTGAATGTTAGAAAAGTTTTCCTGAACTCTTGTTTCATGATGGTGGGTGGTTTTGTTTGTTTGTTAAACTTTTAGGAAGTATGGTAGTTGGAAGTAATGATTTCCCTAAGGAGTTGTCCATTATAGCTTTAATTTTGGCGAAAAATGCCTTCCCCCCCTTCAATAAACTTCTTACTTAAGTCCTGGTATGCTTTTAAGCTCTACTATTTTTGAAGAAAGGCATTAAATAGTCATTCAGTTAATCTCTTACCTCTCCCCGAGGTAGCATTTAAGAAGATATCAGGATTTAGGCCTGGTTTAAGCTCCAGAGCTTAGGGATTTGTGTGCAGAAAGTTGATTAGAGAATGTGCTGGAAAAAATACCTGGGAGGGATGGGGGAAGGAGAATGGGGAGAAGGAGGAGTTGAGTTGCAATGAAGCTAGGATCTAAAACTAGGACGGTCCCTCACAGTGGTCTTATACTGAAGCAAGGGAGTGGGCTTTTGTACCCATCCCCAACCATCAGTATGAGATGTGGCTGGAAGGGCATGGCCCTCTGGTGTTGGCCAAGGGCAAGGCCTCGGGAGGGTCTCAGTTGTGAGTTATCAGTAGCTGAAATGCCTGGCAGCTGGGGGAGTGAGTGTTGTGGTCTTGAAGGGAGGTCTGGGCAGAATTGCCCAGCACCCACTCCAGAGCTTTAACATCAAATTAGCACCTGAGCAACAGTAGCCTCATGACAGCACTGTCTCACCCACCTTGTTCCCCTAGCACAGTGATGGCGAACCTTTTGAGCTCGGCGTGTCAGCATTTTGAAAAACCCTAACTTAACTCTGGTGCTGTGTTACGTATAGAAATTTTTTTGATATTTGCCACCATAGTAAAACAAAGACTTATATTTTTGGTATTTATTTTATATATTTAAATTTTTCTTAACAAAGAAAAATCGCCCTAACCGGTTTGGCTCAGTGGATAGAACATCGGCCTGCGGACTCGAGGGTCCCAGGTTCGATTCCGGTCAGGGGCATGTACCTTGGTTGCGGGCACATCCCCAGTGGGGGGTGTGCAGGAGGCAGCTGATCAATGTTTCTCTCTTTCATTGATGTTTCTAACTCTCTATCCCTCTCCCTTTCTCTCTGTAAAAAATCAATAAAATATATTTTAAAAAAAGAAAAAAAGAAAAATCAACCAAAAAAATGAGTTTGCGTGTCACCTCTGACACATGTGTCACAGGTTTGCCATCACTGCCCTAGCACAGAGTAGATCTCAGTAGATATTTGCTGAATGAGTGACTGAATGAGAGAATAAGCATGATTCCTAATTTGCAAGGAATATACAAATTAGGGTACTTTTAATAATCTTTGTCAAAATTGAGGAACTTTATTTGCCTATAAACTTCCAAAGTAGAGGCTGAAATCTTTATAGATATGTTAAAACTTTGTGCATAAGCTCTGCCATTTCCTGAGTTTGTGCATGGCGGAGAAATATTGTGAATCTACTTGAGTAGCCAGGAAAGTGGCAGATGAGTTTTCTTCTAAGCCAGAAAAAGTCAATGCATTCAGGGAAAACTATTTCTTAAATTCAAAATCAGGACATATGGCATGATGAGGTTTGATAGTAGGAGAAAATATTTAAAATTAGATCTTCCCTGGAAAATCTGGGAGGCATCTTTGCCAGACTCATAGGCTGAGGGTTGAGTTATTGGTTATGACTGAGTTTTTGAGACAGTGGAATTGAGTCATTGAGGCTGGTTCCTGACCAGCCTATGGGCTGTGGCTTGGCAGGGGCCACATTCGTGCCATGTGTTGACATCACCATTAGCAGGTTCAGTAGCTTTAGAGCCTGTATGTGGACAGCACTTTTCAGTCTATGAGACAAATTAAAATGAGCAATCTCATTTGATTCTCAAGTATAGGAAGGGAGTAAAAGTACTTTCCTATGGCATTACACTAATAACATAGCCACAAAAGTCATTAACAAAATATTAGCAAATTGAGCCTAGCCATGAGTGGGATTTATTTCAAGAATGCAAGATTCTTTAAACATTAAAAAATCAATCATTATAATTAGATACATTACAGAATATGGAAGGAAATCATGTGATGGTGTCAATGAACAGAGAAAACACATTTGAAAATTCTACACTCTCAGTAAACAGAACTCGAAGGGGACCTCTTCAACTTGATAGAGGACATTGATGAAAAACCTTTAGGTCACAGCATATTTAGTGGAGAAACATTAAGCCTGTTTCCCATAAGAATGGGAGTAAGGTTAAGGCGTACATGCACCACTTCAATTCAACATTGTACTGGAGGTCTTAGCCATTGTACTAAGACAAGAAAAAAAAAAGCTTGGAAAAGAAGAAGCAAAGCTAACATTATTTGCAGATGACACGACTATCTTTATATTGCCACCATAGGGATGAGGAAACAAACTGAGGGAGATTAAGTGACCTCTGTGAGTTCTAGCAGGTCGAAAAGATGGAGCTGGCACTGAAACCTAGGTCTTCTGACTTCAAACACTGGAATAAGAAGAGGAAATATTTCATTGTTTTAAAAAATATCCAAAGTAAAATTTACAAAAGATTCAGTGGCATTGGAAGTTTTCCAGAGAAAATAAAATGAAAACGGGGATAGGGAAGCTTATCAGTACAGGAGAGTGTCCTTTGGCCTGAGCACACTAAAATGTGGACAAGTGTGGCTAGGGTGGACGTGGATCCATTCAACAGATCCTGAAATAAACTGAGGGAAACCCTCAGCATTGGCCCAGGCAAGGTAAGGACTGATGAAAAATGCTTTTTCATAGTCACTTCAATATACTTATGAAACTCATTATAAGAGGTGGTACAGGATGGACCAGGTTTGGAGAAAAAGATGTCAAGAGACCTGTAACTGAGGGTGATCATGCCATTCATCAGCATAAGGCTGACTTTTATGAGCAAAAGGAGGTGCTATAAATAATGACTCCAAGTCAACAGGCATAAGCCAAGACTATCCTGGGCAAACTGGGACATTGATTCCCCAAACCTATAATAGGCGTAAAGGAAACTGGCATGTTGGAGAGAGGAGGGCAATAATAAAAGTTTTGTGAAATTTGCTCACACTCTGGTTTAGTCCCTCAGGCCAGGCAAACACAGGTGAATGTCTTAGGGCCTGGAACCCCTTTTAGGAGGGTTAGGGTTTTCCCTGATCTTGCCGCTAATATAATAATCAAGAACAATAGCTACTGTGCATTCAGTGCTTCCTGTAGGCCAGGCCCTCTGAGAAGTGCTTTATGTGAACAATTTCATTCAGCAGCCCTAGGAGTAGGGCACGACTTCCATTTTCCAAGTGAAGAAAAAGCCACTCAGAGAGGTTGAGTAACTTTCCCAAGGCCCCTCAGCTTGAAGGCATTGGAGCTGGGATTTGAATCCAGACTCCTAAGCATAATGTTAACCAGCCCTTCGTTTCTGCCTTTTGAGGTACAGGCCATTCATTTCAAGGAGCCAGGAATCGGATGAGTGTAAAGTTAGATAAGTACCAGAGTAGAAATAGGGGGACCTTGGCAACATCCCCAGCCTCTCTTAGGTCTGGGCCTACCCCAGTCCTACACTAAGAGGCGCAGAAGTGCAAGGGTGGGTGTTGGCAGCTGCCCATGCAGGCATAGCCCAGGCTTTGGACCTGGGTCAGCGCCAGGCTCTTGTTTATTATTTCATTGTGAGTCTGTGTGGACCAATGCCTGCTGCAGACGGGAATCTTCTCCCTCCAGATCCTGTATCTCATTCCTAGCACCACCGGGTCATCATAGGGCCACACAGCCCACATTTAATTTTTTTTTTTTGGCTCTTTCCATCAGTCAATCTGTGGGCCTCCTTAATTATTTTTATTGCTTTTCTCTGAACTCTTCAATTTGCGAGCATATTGCCTTTCGGGTAGTGAGATACCAGAAATGTTCAGAGAAGTTATAATCTGTGTATGATGTAATGCTTCGGCCTAAGAAGTTGAAAATCATAGTAGTCGTTTGAACTGCCATCGCTCTCATAACCCGCCATCAATTTGGTCATCTCCAATCAACTTGACTTTTTTTTTTTTCAGTTATGGTGAATACGTGGTTTGATGTCAATATAACTTCCATCTGGAATATTCCAAGATGTGTGCATTAAAAGCAAAAACAGTGATGCAAATTCAGGAAGCAAAAAGAAATAATTTTTTGGTCTCTGCTCATTTACTGATCATCTACTGTAAACCAGAGTCCAGACGCCATGTTCAGAGGAATCTTATCTTGGAATGCTTGGAATATTTTAAATATTTTGTTCATTAAAGATTACTCTTGTTTTCTGGGACACACTTTTTTATTTAAGAACTTTTAAAAATATATGTTTTTATTGATTTTAGAGAAAGAGTAATGGAGAGGGAGAGAATGCATTGATGTGAGAGAGGAACACCCATCAGCTGCCTTCTGCGCACCCTCCTCCCCGACTGGGCATTGAGCTCACCACCTGGGTGCATGGGACAAGGCTCAATCAACTGAGCCACACCAGCCAGGGCTGGGACACCCTTTTCATCATTAGATGTTGGCTCTCCCGTTCTTATTTGTAGATTGGTAGCTCTTAGTTTCTGGTGACAGTGACCCATTTGTGATTCAGGTTACATGTAACAATCTTTGGTTTGGTTATTTTGAAGTGAAATATAGTTTGGCAAGAATAGTTATAGCAATCAGGATATCACATGAAAAGGTTAACCATATCTAAAACTCTTTTTTCCTAAGGAAAAAAACACAACTAAGTGAAGTTAGAGTTTAAAAAAAATAATTTAAACTCAAGTCTGCAACTTGCCTTCCCTCCAATGTAAGCCACTCTGATTATTTTTTAAAGTCTGTTTGTTGTTGGAGTAACTTCAGTTTTTTCACTTTTTATTATTTGCCCAAAGATGTCTACATGAATATTAGTTCCCAAATGATGGTCTTGTCTCCCCAAAACATTAAAAAAAAAAAAAAGAAGACATTGCTGATCCCAGCTGGGCCCACAGCCCCAACAGCTATGTCCCTGATCTCAGGATGGCACAGATTTTGTTGTTCCTCAAGTTGGTTCCATTTGGAATTTAGGCCCATGAGCCTCTCAAAAGGTTTCGTTCATGGTGTAAGAATTCATTTTCTTCCAAGAATCTACCTAGGTTTCAAAGTTGGCCTCATTTTCTGGAAGGTCAGCCTTACCTGGGGGTGGAGAGGGGTGACAGTGGAAATGGATTTCTTTAGTCCATTTTGTTTGAAAATGAAAACAGATCCATTCTTCGGTGTGTGTCTTTGGTTAAAAGCAGGAACACAATGCCATCGTCAAGTACCACCCTAAAAACTGCTCAGCAAAGTCACGACAATATCCTCTTTTGAACCTCTCCTGACTTTGTGTCTTTCTGTAATATACAGTATAATTTATAAAAGTGTGAGCAACTGTGGAATTGTTCTCCTAATAGATTCTGAAGATTCCAATTTCCATTCTGCCACACAAGACTGAAAATCCACTTGTGCTCACTTATCTGTATCTGTACCTCATCCCCACGCTGCATCAAAAATCAGGTTCAGGTGCAGGTTAAGAGCACACATTTACCTCCAGAATATGGGGCTTATTAAATATCTCTCCACAATTAACATCACCATATCAATAAGAATTATCATTAGGTCCTGTCAATCAGGTGCTGAATTTTGCTTCAGGGAAACGAAACAATTTAAATTATAGCAAGTGCTCCCCCCCTTTTTTTACATGCTCCTCTTTAAATTGGATAATTATGTGGCTTTTCATTAGATTCCTCTAAGCATAATAGATCACAATATTCACCCTTTGACCTTGGTGATGAATGTTTCTGGTGAAAACATGTGACAAGCAGTGTTCTGAAGAGAACAAAATAGGGAATAACTGGAAATTGTGTAAAACGAAAGGGAAAAGCACGATGAAAGCACCACAGCCTTGAAGGTGGATGCACAAAATGTATTCGTAAATGGGGCGATGATATGAATTGCGGTGAAAAGAGGCTATTTTTGGTTGTGGATGGAAACACTGATTTTTCTTCAGGAAAGCTGCACATCAGAAAATACCAGTCTCGATTGAATGGCCAGCACAGATGGAGAGAATCTGCTGGGTTACGGGGAGATTCACGTGACTCGCTGCATCGTGGAACACCTGCAATGGGAATCTGAGGGCACTTCTCACTTGATTGCTCTTTATGGGAGTTCCAGATGTGAGGACAGCTTAAAATGGAGGTGATTTGGTCTTGGGGGATCTATAATCTTATAGGGGATGTCGGGGAAAGGCAAGAGGAGCAAGTAGAGCTCTAATCTCCCCACCCACCTCCTTTTGGTCAGTGCTTGGGCAGCCTGCCCTGCTAGAGCTTGGGTGCCTCCCATATCGCCAAAGTCCTCATTCTCTGATGGCTGAAGGGGGCTGGGGCATCCCAAAGTTGGCCCATCAAATCTCATTATCCCATTTATGACTTAGGGAATGGCCCAACCATGACCCAGAATGACATGATAGAAGGGCTGGGAATTGACCATAGGTTGGTCTAACTCCCAAGTCCATGTTTTCTAGTTAAAGGCAGCACATAGCAGAATAGTATTGCATCTCCCAAGAATCATCCATGCCTTTTCCGTAAATTTGTCCCCAACTGACCTTTCCAGGTCTCACACTCAGAATTGATTTGGGTCATTATGAACTTAATATTACTATCAATCTTGCTAGTTGTGCAATTTATTTTGCTTAACAGAATACATGCAAGAGAAGAAACATCTGCCTCCATAAATTGATTTCTTCCGGAGAATTCCACTTTGGGATAAGAATTTGCAGTGATTAATGTGTGTGCTTATAGAAGATTAAGAAAGTGACCAGGTTTGAAACCACCGTTCCTTTTGTTTACTTGCAGATCTGGTCTGCTTAAGGTCAAATTCACACTGGACCCTTGTTCCTGACCTCCACCAGGTAGATTCGCGTGGAGATATCCTCAGTGGCAGCAATCCTTTGCCTCTTTGCACAGAGCCTGTCAGGAAGAGAAATAGTTAAAGTCCATTTGAGCTCAGTCTGGGATTTACCTGTGATTTGTCACGGACATCAGGCAATTACTGGCACACAGAGCTGAAGGAGAACTGAGAGAGGGAGGCTCTGCCTCTCCAGCAAGATCATTATCTCTGCATCAGTCACCGTTTGCCTTCCCAGCTCAACTGTACACAAAAGAGATCTTTTACCTTCTCCCTAGTCAGCCATATGCTGCAATAACTGGAAAAGATGGGTAATAGTGGTTGTTGTAAGTACGTGGGGGCTCCAGTAGGTGTCCCTAAGAGCTCCATAGGAGGGGCTGTCATTTTTCTCTGAGATTTAAACCTTCAACACAAATACATCAGAGTGGAGGTACTAGAAGTCATCTGAAGGAACTGACATAGTCCCGCAAGCCTACACAATTCAAATACAACCTGTTTGAACATTTTATTAGACAATCTAAACAAAGAACGATTTGATCAGAAAGGGGGAAGATTGCTCAGCCATGGAAGCAGGACAAAAATAGAGAGAGTGGAAATCAATCGACAGGTAATTTCTGAAGCTTTTGGCAGTGGTGTCTCTAATGTGGTGATGGAAGCCATAGCCATTAGGTGTGTGTGACAGTCTTCAAGGATGCAGGTTCCTTTGATAAGAACATTCTATCCTATCATGGTGCCACGTACACATTTAGTTTTTTTTGTCTTGATTCAGTGTTCATCAAATAGCCTTCAGATTGTTGCTTCCTGTGAACATTTGCCAACAGAAAGGAGACACAGTGATGACATTGACTTAGATTATCCCTGACAGTGATTTCTCACTAAAATTGCTAATGATGTGTTTTGATTTTACACATAGAATATTATATTCCTGGTGTGTGTCTAAAAAGAGTTGGGCCACTCCTCTCTGTGCTGACAAAGGCAGGATCTTGAGCCTTCAAGCTTAAGACCTGGGGCGGTGGGAATTCACTAAGCTGATGCCATGCTAAGAAGCCTCCTCCAGGAAAAGCTGCTTGCACTTCACCTTGGCACTTACCTGGAGACAGCTGCATTCCTGGAAGCATTAAAAAAACATTTTAACTATTTTTAAGTGCATTTACATCATCACTATCCATCTCCAAAACTTTTTCATCATCCCAACCTGAAACTTGGTACCTATTAAACAATACATCCCATTCCACCCCCCTACATCTTCTGGAAACCACTGTTCTACTTTCTGTCTCTGTGAATTTGACTGCTTTAGGTACTGTGGGTAAGTGGAATCACATAATATTTGTCCTTTTGTGTTTTATGTGTTTCATGTAGCATAATGTCTTCAAGTTTCATCCATGATGTAGCTAGTATTTGAATTTCCTTGACAGTGACATCAGAGGAATGGCAGCGCAAGGACAAATCTTTTCCTTTCCCCCTGACATTTCAACAAGTTTACCATCTATAATTCAACAAAGAAATCCCTGCTCAGCACAGACGCACACCTGAGAGATCCGAGCATAGAAACAACTGAAGGTGAACATCCGAGAATTTCCTTCCTTTTAAAGCTGAATAATAGTCATGTATATACCGCATTTTGTTAAACCTTTCATTTCCTGATGGACATTTGGGTTGTTTCTACCTTTTGACTTGTGAATAATGCAGCTATAAATACGGATGTACAAATATCTATTCAATCCCTGCTTTTAATTCTTTTGAATATGAGAGAAAGCATCATACATTTCTATATTATTCATACCCGATCTTTTCATAGTGCTCTATATTTTACAAAGCATGTCAACATATTTTTTGAATGCTATGAGTAGGTAGGTAAGAAGATAGACAGGGTTATCATCTTCATTCTGTTTAAGGTAAACAGAGGTTCAAAAAGGTAAATGGAGGATCTTGGAGTCAAATGCTGACCTTCTAACCACAATCCTAGGGCTTTAAAAAAAAAAAATCAAAAAGCAATATGTGTGAGGACAGCAGCAATCTCTACCTCCTTAACTGCTGTATTCCATGTTCTAGCACAGGACTGGTCATAGAAGATGTTGAATTAACATTTCTTCAGTAAGTACTCTCACCCTCCCTGCCCCAGTATGCCTCAATACCAACAGCATGAGTGCTACATGGTCTTGGTTGAAGACCTGAAATGGTCTTGAAGACAATGATGACATTTTTGAGGGAGACCAGCTAGTTTTCTGACTGACTGATGGAGACCCCTTGAGTAGAGGTGATGGCCACACCCGCTACTTCGACCCCGATGGGTTCCATGCCCCCTATTTTTGTGGCAAGTGTGTATGTGGCCATGTTGAGGAGAGAAATGGACCTACCAATTTCCCCCAGAAGAAAGCCTGAATTCACGGAGGAACAAGAGCTTTAACAAGCTTTCTCTTGCCCTGTAGTTACCCTGAAGACAACCACAGATTCATCCCGCTATGTTTTTCTGGCCAGATATGAATCATGGCCCAGAAGGGAAAATGAAATCTCAGGAGTTTAATTAGTATTGTCATCATCAGATTTGGAAGAAATTGCAATGAATATTTGTTATGGGAGTGTCCAAAGGGAAGGACCATTGAAAGTGGGAGAGATGCTATGTCTTCAGAAGTATCTGCCCTCATTTCCAGACTCATTCATCATCAAAACTACACAGCTTCTGGCACTCAGTCACTTTGATAAAGTCTGTTGTTGAAAATGAACATCAGGAAAACAATTTGTCCAACAAAAGGCACGTAACTCATGCTGGACCAACTTTGCCAAATTGTGCGCTCATAGATATAGTAACTTTGCAGGAACCTGGGAACAACCACAATCAAATATACTTTGGGAGAATCAGCTATGTTGAGTTTGGAGCGTAGAGCCTATTATTTATTTAACTTTTGAAGATGTCCATGACCTGTGTGTTACAGTCTTGGTTGCAGAGCAGGAATCACAGAACTTTAGTTAAGCTATTAGTGTAGATTGTGACTTACCCAAGGTATCACAGCCAGTTAGGGTTTGCTTTGTATTTTTTAAAAATTTATCTTTATTATTGAAAGTATTACAGATGTCCCTATTTCCCCCCCTCATTGAACCTCTTATCCCACTCACTTAGTATTTTCAAAATTTATTTTAGAGTTTTAACTTTAGAGGCAGAAGAGGATGGTGGCATACTGAAGCCAACATCATGGAAATAACATGTGTTTATAAGAACATATTGGCGTGAGAAGATGTAGATAAGCAAGTACAAGGGCAGTGGTACCGGGACAAGGCCCTCCCACTGGGCAACACCCTTCCCAACCTACTCCAACAAAGGTGTCCTAGAAAGTTCACTGGTATGATACTGAATTAAACATTCCAGGAAGCACTGGTATAGACAATTTGTAATTCATTGCATAATTACCGGAATTCATTGGATAATTACCAACTCTTCATGCCACCCTCCTCAGAGGAGACCTGGTCTGAGTATTCTCCAAGTCTGAACTTTTAGAGATGAACCCAAATCAATAGAGAGCTTAGTAATGGAGAGTTAATGTCAGGGAGAATTCCAGTTAAAAAACTCATGCCAATGCCCATGTGGGTCGCTATTAGAGCACCACATGTATATTTAAAGTATTATACCAAAGTGTTAGGTATAGGATATTACACTCTGCATTTGCAATATCCTATCCCTAACATTTAAAGTTACTCCCAAAGTAAGTCATTTGGCTTTCCAACAAGGACATTCTTTCATTTATAACATGCAATATGTTTGTAATGACTTGTCATTTTTCGGAATTCAGTTCACCACCCTTGCAGGACAGGGAAGGACTGCAAGAGGGATGCCAAGGGCTTGTTGAAGGAGGAAGGGGAGGGGAAAAGGAGAAGGGAGAGAATGGCCTGAACAGTTTATACAGCCCATGATGGTCTCCATCACAGCTGAGCCCTGGCCAGGCATCTCTGGAAGGCCATGGTCAAATACTGGGTTATAAATAGTGATTTTGGAGTAATTCTAAACTCACCTTCTGGTGGGATGAGAAAGGAAAGCAACATTCAGTGAGCAAGTACTGTATGCCAACCATTATGCATTCTTCATTTCATAGGGTCCCACGATAATTCTAGAAGTTAGTTTTATTTTCCCCATTCTGTTTTTAAGAAAACTGAGATTCAAGACATTAAAAAAGTTGGTGGAAATCACAGAGTAAGTAAGTGAAGGAGCTGAAACTTGATATCCCGGCCACTGCTCCCTCAGCTTAATGGAAGGAAACAGTGGGCTACAGTCAATTACTTCTGTTTTGGTGGGAAGCAACCAGGCAGCAGCTGGCATCAGAAGACTTATTTCCTAGGCAAGGGAACAGAGGGGAGAAATAAACTCATCTTGGGAGCCCTGAAGGGTGTGGGGATGGAGGAAAGGGGATGCCAGCGACACCCTGTGTTCAAGATATTTTCTGTGGCATCCATGGCAGTTGTCAAGGCCCTGAATGTTGAGCCACCTGGCAAGGGGTGGCTGGAGCAGAGACAGTTTTTGTGTCTTTCTTATAAAAGGCAGGTGCTTGAAAGATGGGTTCAAATAAATCTTGTTCCCTCAAGTACTTTTGGGCTCCTACTACACCATAGGTGCCGACACAGGAATGACCACAACATAGACCTTGCCCCAAATGAGGTTATATTCTAATGTAGATACAATGAATAAATAGCAAGTGAAATGTGGTTTAGCAGATGGCGATAAGCTGAATGGAGAGAAGGCGAGCAGAAGCAGAAAACTGGGGGACCAGTGTAACTGTGTTTTCTATAGGATGGTCAGGGAAGGCTTCACTCCTAAAGTGACATGCACTGGAACTGAAGGAGGGAGCCATGTGACTATCTGGGAGAAATCCATTTCAGCCAAAGGAGCAGTAATACAAAGGTCATGAGGCAGGTGTGTGTGTGTGTGTGTGTGTGTGTGTGTGTGTGTGTGTGTATGTTTGAGAAATAGCAAGGGGCCAGTGTGGTTGAGTGAGGGGAGAGGAGTGGAGGACAGACAGGGAAGTAGTTGAAGCCAGAGAGTACAGGACTTTTAGACCACTGAAAAAATGTCAGATTTAATTCTGAGTGATGTGGGTGGTCATTAGAAGGTTGTGGGCAGAGAAGTGACATGATTTGAGTTTTACTTTAAAAGGGTCACTCTGGCTGCTGTGTTGGGCATGGCCCGTCCTGGCGATGGAGTCAGGGAGAGCCGTGAGGAGGCTGTGCAGTTATCCTGGCGAGGGATGGTCGTTTGGAGCAGGAAGAAGGCAGTGGAGGTGGTGAGAAATGGTCAGAGTCTAGATATAGTTTGAAAACAGTCAAATTGGGTTTGCTGATGGACTGGCATATGGGATACACAAGGGGTCAAGGATGACTAAGGTTTGGGTCCTGAGCAAAGGACAGGAGGGAGTTGACCTTAACTGAGAGGCTGCTGGAGGAGGAGGTGTTGATGCATGTGTGTGTCATGTGGGTTTGGGAGGTGGGGCAGGAGCCAGAAGTTCATTTTTGGAAATATTAAATTTGAGATGGTTGTTGCTTGTCCAAGTAGAGATCTCTCTGGAGTCTGAAGTGGTCCAGACTGGGATGTAAATTAGGGGCTTGTTAGCATGTAGATGGTGTTTTCAGCCAAGAAACTAGATGAGATCAACTCAGGGTAATTTAGAGAGAGAAGAGGCCCAAGGACTGAGCCCCGGGGTGCTATCATCTTTAGAGGTGGGAAGAAACTAGCTGGAGACGGAGAAGGAGTTGTGTCTTGGGAGCCAATCGAGGAAAGCTGTTGAGAGTTCAGATAAGATGAGAATAGAGAATTGGCCATTGCACAGAGGTCAGTGGTGACTTGGACATGCGGCAGCTCAAGCCTGATTGGAGCAGGTTCAAGAGAGAATGGGAGGGGAGGAGTGCAGTGTGCCAGTGCAGACAGCTCTTTGGAGGGATTGTCCTGCTAGGCCGAGCGGAGAAATGGGACAGAAACTAAAACGTGAGGTCAAGAAAGAATTTGTTTTCCTTCTTCCTTCTTTTCTCCTCCTCTCCTTTCCCTCCCTCCCTCCCTCCCTCCCTCCCTCCCTCCCTCCCTCCCTCCCTCCCTCCCTCCCTCCCTCCCTCCCTCCCTCCCTCCCGTGATGGAAATGCTGCAGGCCTGCATGCTGGTGGGAGCAGGAGGGAAGAAGCTGTGAGGAGTGTCCTGGAAGAGGGGAGCAGGTGGAAGGGTGGCCTCCGGGGCACGAAGGCCCACTCCCAGAGACGGGGGGCAGAAAGAAAACACAAAATTCAAACTTTTTCTAAACGTGAAACAAATTCAATGTAGAATGATTTAAATGCCTTAATCCTATGATTCCTGTAATTTTCTGAAACCTAAAAGGATTCCCTTTCAATCCAACATTAAGCCCAGACTCCACCCTGTGCCATTCTCTTTATCCACCCAAGGTTGCTGTGTCCTAGTCCCCAGCTCAAAGCCTGCCATCTGCCCGGTGGGTCTCCTCCCTCCAAGAGCCTCCTGTCCGTGAGTTTTTGTCCACGCGGTTCCCTCTGCCTTTCCTTTACCTAAGCAGCGTGCCCTCCTGGAGTTCTCCTTTCTCTGCGTTTTCCTCAGGCTGTCCGCTGCAGCACACACTGGTTGTTCTCTGATTATTTTACCTGGGACAGCCTTGTTTCCTGCATAGATGGGATGTGCTTGAGGTTAAGAACAGCTCTCTTTCTAGCCCTGGACATCTAGAAATCTATAATAGTAAAAGCATAATATGCTAATTAGATCGGATGTCCTTCCTTCCGGACAAAGCCGCCGTGGGCAGGGGGCCGAGGCAGAGGTGGCTGGACCCCCGCTTCCTTCCCATGGACCCGGTAGTACTCAGTTCCAGCACCTATAACACACCTTGGCAAACTCCATCCAGCAATGGTAAAAGTGGCACCAGGTCAGAAGGTATCCAGTTGTCTCGGCCTGCCCCTTGTCACTGCTTCACAAAGGCCGGGGAGTTCAGCGGAGCTGGGGGAGCTGCAGGCAGGCAGGGTGTTTGCGTTTCCTCTGCGATCAGCATCTGTGAACCAGAGGAACTTCAGCTCCCAAGCCAGCAGAGGGTGACCTGCATTCAGGCCTCTCTGCCCCCTGGGTGGCATCCAATTGAGCCCCATGCCGTTCTCAGAGGGATAATGGGATTCATTTCAGCGAGGGCTGCCTGGCTGGGGCCGGGCTTCCTTTAATTTTCAATGTTAATAAACTTGTGGCGATGGCTTTCTTCACACCGATGTGCCTCACACCTCATTTCGCCTGCCCATTAGGCAATTACCGGCAGCGCCTCTGTTCCCGGCACCTCTTAAACGCGCAGCAATTATGCTTATTTGGTGAGTGATGATGAAACTTGGAGGAGGCAAACGCACTGGCGTAGAACTTTCTTCCCGACTCCATCAGGTACAAACCGAGCACATCCCTTTAGTGAAAAACGGGGCTCCGGGTACAACCTTCTTCATAGAAGTGCAGGGACCGTCCCCTCCTGGGTCCCTGACACCGACCCAGCCCTGGCTGACCCAGAGCTCAGACCCCCAGCGCGTGGCTGTGAGAACAGCCTGTCCAGCTCAGGAAATGCTCTTCATTTATCTTAAAATGGGAGGTTTTCAGTAGGTCTAAAGCAGGGGACCTCAAACTTTTTAAACAGGGGGCCAGTGCACTGTCCCTCAGACCGTTGCAGGGCCGGACTATAGTTTAGAAAAAAACTATGAACAAATTCCTATGCACACAGCGGCGGCAAACACATCTGGCGGGGCAGATAAATGTTTTTGGCGGGCTGCATGTGGCCCGCGGGCCAGAGTTTGAGGACCCCTGGTCTAAAGTGTGTGTTAGTGCATCAAGAGTCATGATCCTTTATTTATAAAGTTTTATTTCTCACTTTTGTGCTCCTTGTGGGTCTGAGTGGATTTCTCATTTGCCAAGTTACCCCATGATTTTCAGAGCAGCTTACACAACCCCCCTCTCTCCCATTCTCAATCCTTCGAATGATACGCAAGCGAAGCAATCGCCTGTCTGACTTCTGACTCCACTTGCAAAATCTTCCAGGGCTTGAGGAATGGTTTCCAATGAGGGGACAGGGGGACAGTGTGTGGACTGGAACATGGAGACAGGGCATAGGTCTGCACCCGGAGAGCAGTGCCCTGTTGGGGTCCAGCCCCATTAAAAAATAAGAGTGGGGGAGTTGCTGGAGGCCGGTCCATCCTTGTTGCTTGACACAGTCGCTGCAGGGAAGAAACATCTGCACAGCATATGTTTCAAGGTACCTGGCGCATAAGGCATACTGTTCTTAATATGTTTACTCCCCCTTTTTTTAGCGCTATGTGTTATAACCAGAACCACCTCCCTGAGAAAGGTTGTTTCCCTAGGTTGGGATTTTTCCCTGGAGTTAGGGATTAACAGGACTAAGGAAGAGAATAAATCAGTAAAACCCCTTAACTAAGTGCCAGGAGGGTAGTTAATCACCTTAACTATGAACAATCATGCTTAAATTACATAATCTTTACTTAGGATAATCTCCTTCAGTTACTTCCTTGTAGCTTAACAGACCAGTAGAGTAGTGACCTTGGAATGGAGATAACAAACACCCTAAACCTTTGGAATAGAATGGATAGGATTAAAATCAACTGGTATAAATACAGATGTAACAGGAGAATAAAGAGAGAACCTGGCTGGAGAACCTGGCTAGAGAACCTGGCTATGCCAATCAACTGAACGCTGCTGTCTCCGTGTCATTCCTTCTTCGTCGACTCCGTCCACCCCTTTGGGAACCCCTGGACCTGCTGGGGCTGGACCCCAACAGTGCCCTTGCGCTTGGCCAAGAACACCGCTCCCCTGCTGCTCTGTGATGCCATGGCTCACTTACCAGTCTTCCCGTTACAGCCCAGAGCCGGCCTGCTAGCCTGCCATGTCCCCAAGCCCCTGCTTCCTAAGTGAGAGGTGTCAGTCATCTCAGTGAGGGTCAGGCAGTGCACGTCAGGGCTCCCTTTTAGTGGTACTGACATCACCTGTGGGTTTGCAACTTGCTACTCTTTTAAAGACATGGAAAAGATAGAACAGGATAGAAGATATCAGAGTGCACTGCACCTGGGGATAGTATTATTTCACTAAGGTTTGGTTTTGCTTTGTTCATTCAAAATGTAGTTTTTGAATAGCTGTTCTGCAGTGGGCAGTGTTCAGTTAGATGGTTATATCTGTGTCCACATGAGGGTATCTGTGTACTGGATCTGTGTACTGTATCTCTTACCATGGGTTGGTAGACAAACATTTTGGAGAATCCCTGACGTAGTTCCCAGCATGCCTCAGGATCTGAGCATCTGCAACCTACTTCTGACTTCAAGGTTCTCACTGGCCACCCTGAGCCCCGGTTCCTGAATGCAGTGCCCTGGGTGGCCCAGTGCTTGCCCAGCAGGATCCAGTGTGTGCTTTTTAATGTGTTTTTTTTTTTTTCTGTCCTACTTCCTGGAAGGAGGGGCTGGAGCGAGGCGTGTGGAAGCACACGGCACAGAGAGAAGGTGGTCAGTGACACAGGTGGCAGAGACCCAGGTCACACTCAGCCAGATGATGCTGGGTTGAACCCCTTCAGTCAGAGGAGTCTCTGTTTGGGTGAGATGTTTTCACAGAAGACGCAGTACCCAGGCTCAGTGCGATCCCTGGTGGGTGAGCTGGCTAGGATTCCTAAAAGCAACACTTACGAAGACTATTCTTAGGTTTTGGACGGCTTCTGATGGTGTCTGGGGCACTTGCTATAATAACCACAAATGGACAAACCATTAATTTAAAGAAACTTCTATTTTTCTGATTGCAAAAATTCTGAATTGGTGGATGGCTGTGTGTGTGTGCACCTGCATGTGCATGTGCGTGTGTGCATGTACGTGTGCAACTTTACAGGAAAGCTTCCATGCTGCTTGGCTGCATTTATGGTGAAGTGTCCCAGATTTCCTTTGGGATCCCCGCCCTTTCAAATGTGGGGCTCACCATAGGGACTGAGTCTGTAATGATAGCCGGAACCTGCATCTGAGCTAACACTGGGGTAAGGTGGGTGTTAAGAAATGTGGGAACCAGCCTGACATTCAAGAAGGGCCTCAGCCTAGACTTTCGACGTTCCCTTCCAAAGAGACTACCTAACCATGGAGGAAAAATTTTCACATAATCATTTCCTATATAGGACAAAGCTACTGGTAGAGCCTTGCAGATTAATGTCTTCAAACAAATCATGTCATTATATGATGAGTAGCACTATTATATTGCACTATATTTCCTGGTGTTCAAAGCTTTGGAGAGTTGAATGCTTACAATTTATTGTGACTTTAGATTTGTAATCGAGGGAGGCCTATGTGGCTTTGGTTAGGTCACTGTGAGGAGATTGACCCAGGACATGCCTGAATGGCAATCGCATGAGGACACTAACTGGAGGCTATTCTAGAAAACTCAGTTCACGTCTCTCTTCCTCAGGAAAGGAGAGGTAAAAACAGAGCCCATTTCTTTTTATTGCTGAGTAATATTCTGTCGTGTGAGTAGAGTACAATTTATTCATTCACCTGCTGATGGATATTAGGGTTGTTTTAGTTTGGGGCTATTACAAATAAAGATACTGTGAACATTTGTGTTCAAGATTTTATATAGATTTCAGGTTTCATTTATCTTGGGCTGATAGCTAGAAGTGTATTGGCCGGATCATAAGGTAGGTAGGTGTATGCTAAACTTTTTAAGAGACTGGCAAACTATTTGACAAAGTGGCTATTAAGACTTTTGATATTTAGCTTAAAATAATGCAGGTGAATTTGAGTTCGTTTTAATTGCCCTTAGACTAGGAGCATAAGATTATAGGACATTGGAGCTAGAAGGAACTTGATATCATAACCCAGTTCTTTGCTTTACTAAAGAAACCGGGATCCAGAAAGATTAAGTGGCTTTTCCAAAATCTTTTATCTCACAGGCTAGGCTCCTCACTCTTCTACAAGACCTTGCAATTTGGGAGAAATTCTACAAGTCATGTTGTGACTTCCCAGCACGACCTTGTGTCATGGCCTCCCAAGGACACAAACATCTTTCAAAACTGGCCTCGCTTTGCATGTGTTACATAACTTTGAGCAGGGGTCCTCAAACTACGGCCCGCGGGCCACATGCAAATACAAATATTGTATTTGTTCCTGTTTTATTATTTTACTTCAAAATAAGATATGTGCAGTGTGCATAGGAATTTGTTCATAGTTTTTTTAAAACTATAGTCCGGCCCTCCAACGGTCTGAGGGACAGTGAACTGGCCCCCTGTTTAAAAAGTTTGAGGACCCCTGACTTTGAGCATGGAACAGCTTTTGAAATGGGAAAAATTTTCAGGACGTGGAATGAAGAGCATCAAAAGGATAAGAGAGCAATCTACAGGAAATCATATCTGACCACTCACAGTATCAACAGCAATTCAACAGCAGGTAAAATAAAAATGTGCTGTCATCATTAATACCTGGGGCACGGAAGAGATCCGTCTAGTTTCTAAGCAAACTAGATGCACCCCAAAATTAAGGCTATTATAGAGCGGCCCATTAAAAATGAAGAAAACAACATGCCAATTGCCCCGCTCCACGGGCTTACCTTTCCAGCGCTCACCTCTTATTATCATATTCATAAGCGTTGTTTCTAATCAGTCTTCTGGAGTAAAGTTAACAAGTGTGTGTGCAGTTACTGGAAATTGTTTTGCTGAGCCTAAGAAGCTGTCACGGGGTTGAGAAGGCTGCCGCTTTAACCAGATTTCATCTCTGCGTGTCACCGCTCATGTCAAAGTAAAAATGCGCTCAGACATGAGAGTTGTCCTGCTTTCATCAAGAGTGCCAGCCTGCCTGAGCCTCGTTCCACTTGGTTAAGCTTGTTATTTAAATTGTTAAAATTGAGACATCGGCAGTCAGTTTCAGAGAAGATATAACAATTATTAGATACAAGCTGGGCTCTTGTACTTGAGACTATACCATGTCCTCCATCCACCGGCAGAATTAGGCACAAGTAATTTATAGCGGTTTCTTTAAGAAGTGTGGCCTGTTGTACTTGGATGACATTAAATCATAGCCCGTCCCCACCTGGATCATATTTCCAAGTCTCAGATAGATTTGGTTCCAGTCAGCAGAGTGGCGGAGCACTCCAGGGGGCCACCTTTAATGCCTCGGACTCTTGAATTGCTGAGGGAGGATTCCCCAAACTGCTGGCTGGCTGTGAGCCTTGTGTTTAGGTGACTGTACATGAGGCAGGGGAGCCACAATCCAGAGCAATTGCCCCGGGAGGGTGAGGAGAAGGAAAAGCTGAGAGGCTCTCTGAGTGACCTTGTGCCACTCAGCAATCCCATTAAAATCCTACGGGAGCACTTGACCTTGAGGCGATTGTGCCCTGGGCCACAATCTCATTGTACTGAGGCAAAGGGTAAAGGAAAGAGATAGGTATGAATGAAGCTTGGACTCTTCAGAAGGACCCTCAGAGTCCATCCAGCCCATCTTAGCCAACCTCTCACTGAGTGCAGGAACTCCAGTAAGAACATGCTTATCCAGCAGTTGACTCATTAGATTTTGGGGTCAACAGAAATCCCAGGGTTGGCGGCTGCTTTATTTATTTATTTATTTTTTAAAATTTAATTTAATTTTTTTCTTATCACCATTTATCTCCCCATACCCTCTTCCACCTTCAACCCTCCCCCCTTCCCCCCACCGCCCAGCAATCTCTACACTGCTGTTGTTGTTTAATACAAATGACTCTCAAGTCAAATCTCCCCTCATCTGTGTTTATAGACTTGATTATTTGGACCCATATCTCAGACTTGACATTTAGTTATGCTCAATATCATCATACTGATTTGGGTGCATTATTTTCTGTTAATGAAATATTCGAAAATTCTGATTCTGACATTTAATGTAAGAGAGCTGTGTAATCTTTAAATTTCTATTCTTTGTCCACATTATAGAAAAGATCAGAATTTTAGAGCTGAGAGAAAGCTTAGACATCATCAACCCAATGCTCTCATTTTAAAAATCAGTGAATCAAGAATTAAGAAGCTAAATAACTGTCACAAAATCATGCCTCTAATGACATTAAAACATAGATACTCTTTGAGTATATGTTGCCTTGTTATTGGAAAATTTACCTCACTGTAATGTAAACACACATTTCCTCACTGTGTTCATAGGCCACTGTGGGCGGCTTTGTAAACACACCCTTTTAGAATCAGAACCTGCTCTTGGCATTTCCCATCCCGCATTCATTTGCTCCTTAGGCATCACTTCACATCCTTTTGCCTAAACTACCCCGGGGCCCTTGGTCACTTGATTTGCCCCAGGTTGCCACGGTGACTGTCTTTTATGGGCATAACCCAACATAACTCATGCCTGTCCATGAGCCACCCCTGGGCACTGATGCATGAGACTACTCAGAACCCCAATCTGCACCACTGCACAAGCAGCTTGGAAATATAGGGATTTAGTAGTTAGTGCGTGTAATGAATTGACCCACCTGATTGTGGAGGTTGGATGAGTCCAAAATCTGCAGTGTGGGCCAACCCTAGATGGCTCAAGACCCAGGAGAGCTGATGGTGCAGTTCTAGTGCGAAGGCCAGCAGGCTGTCACTAATTTCAACGTTAATGTCATCCAAGGACATCCTCCAAGTGGACATAAAACAAAACTTAGGCCATTGAAGTATGGGAGTCAGTGGATGAATTATTCTTCCTGCCCTGCCCTGCCCCCCACACCCTCCAGCAGGTTGCCTGGAAGGCAGTATTTCACATGGCCTCCCTGAAGACCATCTGCACCACTGAGCCAGCAAACTCCTTTGCTAACCTGATTAAAACCAGGAGCTCATTGCGCAAAACATGCCTCCCCCCCAACTTTGTATTTGTTCACATTTCAAGAATCTCTTACTGCAAAGTTTCTGCTGATTCCCTTTGACCAGTTTAAGACCGATGGTAGATTATGTACCAAGATTCAAGGGCAGGAAATATTATTACCACTTGTGTATAGAATCTGAAGTGTAACGTTGTCAGCTTATAGCCCAAATCAATCCTGTCTGTCTAGACAAAGCAATTCAACTCCTTGGTAATTTACCAATTACAGGGCACTTATTCATTGGAGACTTCATAAGTGCAGGACATGAAGGGCATAGAGAATAAAAGATATGATTTCTGCTTCCAAATTATTTACAGTCTGCTGAGCATTTTTTGCTTTTTGTCCTCTCATCAAATTGGGAATATTGTTATCAAGTTAGACATGTGAAATATTTATGACATTGAAGTCTTTTGACCAAGACATTTCAAAATTCAAATGGTTCTGTTGGGGCCATTGAGAATCTCAGTGACGATGAGCCATCAGGTGCAAAGCAGGCATGGAGATTCCTGAGGAGAAGATTCAGTAGCTCGTGCCAGTGAAAGACCACCAGTGGACCTAGGGCCTTTTGCTGTAGTTGCTTATTGACATTTTGAGAGGACTTGAATGGAGTAGACCCACAGAAAAACAATCCGTAGCTAATGCTGGCTCTGAAATAAAATACCAAATAGCTCTCTTTTTAGATTTATAATCTGAATTAAAACTTAAACAAATATTATGATACAATTAATTATCTAAAGCAGATAGACCTGCAAGATGGAGGAGAAATCTGATGGCTAAAATTAAGCTGTGGACATTCCAATATCCACCGGCTATATCTACTGTAGAGGAACAGATAATCCAAGTTAATAGCATAACTGATAGTTGATGAGAAGTTTTTGTCTTCCTATTATCCCATTTCAATTTTAGTTACATGTATATATTTTTAATCCTCACCCAAGGATATGTTTTTATTGATTTTTAGAGAGAGAGAGAGGGCGAGAGAGAGAGAAAGAGGATGAGAGAGAGAGAGAGAGAGAGATATCAATCGGTTGCCTCCCACATATGCTCCAACTGGGGATCAAACCTGAAACCTAGGTATGTGCCCTGACCGGAAACTGAACCTGAAACCCTTTGGGGCACAGGATGACAGCTCTATTGAAATAAGGGACTTTATGAACAGTGTATTTCCTGTATTATAGAGGTGCTACCTCAATGTACCCCTGAACTGTGAAAAATTACTATAAGATCTAATACCCTCAAAAGCATCCCCGTGTTCTCTTATGCCTTTCGATAATTGGCCTTGACCCTTACTCAGGCAAAACTCCCACTGACTTTCAATTGATTTGACTTAAATAAGGTCAGCTCCAGATGGCCCCTTTTCTACTCTATATTCTCATCATGTGATGCAATGTGTCATAATGCGGCAATGATGTGTATTGGCAGTCTTATACTGATGATTAATTGCTGGGAAAGTAATTTCTTTATAATCACTCTCATATGCTTTTGGTGACCTGATATCATGGGGACTCAGGAAAGCTGGCCCAGAATGTCTCTAAGATGGTGACTTAATACCCCCATCCCACCCAATACTCCCCAAATGAGCCCACGTCTTTGAAAATCATCGTAGCAGTCCACATTTCTTGAGTGCTGACTCGATGCCAGGCACATTCTGCAGACATTGCTTCATCTCCTGTGATCTACACAACAGCCCCATGAGGTAGGTGCTGCAAGGAGGCGTTGCAGCCCATTCGGAGACCATTGCACTGAGCCCATTCCTGGCTCAGCGCCTTTGCACACTATGTTCCTTCTACCTGGCCTGCTCCTCCTGCTCATCATGTGGCTGGGTTCTTTTCACATTTTAGGTATCAGCTCACATGTCACCTCCTTGGGTAGGCCACCCCTGATCACTCCATGTAAAGTAGGCCTCTGTCTGACTGGGTAAGCGTCAGTTACCATATCAACTCTCTTTCTTTTACAGCATTTGTCACAATCTATACTTACCTTGTTGGGATAGCATTGCGTTTCTTTATTGTCTCCCACTGCAATGCAAATTCCATGAGGGGAGCAGCTTTGTCTGAATCATTTATCACTCTAGTCCAGCATCCAGGGGACCACCACGTCACTGAGGCTCAGCCAATATCTGTTAATTGATCAAAGAGCCATGCTAGCAGGAGCCAGACTTCAAATCTTCGGATTAAATACCTGTGCCTGGTAATGTGAAGGCTGGGCAGGGTCCCCTGGCAGAAGAGAGGCAAGTGTGGCGCTTTGGAATGGAGACACGATTCATGCACTGGGTACTTTTCCTGTGCTTGCCTGCTGCCTTGTTCCCCTGTTTCCCTCCGGGCTTACTCCTGGCTCACCCCATACCTTTCAAGCATTTTCTTGCCTTAGAGCAGAAATACTTCCTCCTGTGCCATGGGAGATGCTGAAACCGACTTTGGTTGTCTCATGACTAATGGATGCTGGTATTTGCTTTGCAGGATACCCATGAGCACTGGGCAGTCCAGGACATCCAAGGAGACAGCTAACCAAAGGAACTTCAGCATCTGGAAGGCTGGACCAAGGTAGGGGTGCACTTGACAGGGATGTCCACTGACCACGCACCTCAAAAGGTGACACGGCTCATTACCAGCCAGTTTTTTTTGGTGAGAAGTGACCAGGCCCTAATGCGTCAGTGTGAGCACACTGGCTTGAGATAACTGGTTGGGCCTGGCTAAATATGAGACCAGATATTAGACAAAATGCCTTTTTACCCCAAGGTGGGGGAGGGAGATGGAAAGGGCCTCTTGTATCTGCAGGGTCTGCATGCCCTGCACTCGTGCCAACAGGAGGGTTCCACTGGCACAAGGAGCTCCAGCACGCTCATCCTCCAGGTTCAAAACACATCCCCGCAGCCTTCAACGCGCCTGACATCCTTTCAAGTGAGCAACTACGAGGCAAATGCAAACAGAGCGCGTTCTGGAGGCGTCCCGTCACTCAGCCCTCAATCTGTCTGTTCTTCCAGACACTCCTTCTCCTGCCTGATTTATTTCATATTAAAAGGGCTGTCAATCTGTATCACAGGAACAGGTTGGGAAAAGTGAGTGATGTTTGCCAAGTGGGTTTTTTGTTGTTGTTTGTTATTGTTAAAAATAATCGTCTCCCTCTCTCTGGCCATACTCCTGCCTCTCCCCACACAGCTCTTCTAGTCCCTGCTTGCCTTTCTCTGCAGGTATCTACACATCGGAGGTACGGGCTGCACGTACCAGATGCATTTACATTAGAAACGTGGTATAAGAAGGCTGTGGCAGACCAGTTTTTATGATCCGTCAAATATATCTCCTTTTACCATCAGATGGCTTGGCAACAGGACCATTCTTCTTTTGAATAAAATAAATGTGCCTGCTACATGGCAGAATATTCAGCATTGTGGAGGCTCTGTCCTGGCCAGTGTGGGCTGCATCCTGTGGGCTTTGTGACAGCGGGATGCTAGGATGCAATCTGCAGTTCCCGGTGGGATTGCATTATATGGTGCCAGCTGCATTATGTTAGGGTGTTAATTACTGCCTTCTCCTGTCATTGAGGCTAGCTTCCCTTACTTTTCTCTGCTATTCTGGCCTATGAAGAGAATTACTCCATCATTCCATACTGTTCATTTCTCATTACTCTTGAAGGTGCCTGGTTCTTTGAGAACCAATCAAAGCCATCTTCGCCTGCCATATGAAAACTCCCGAATTACTAGAACAAAGTACCTGAAGTCAGGTGGTCTCCATGCAGAGGGTCCAAGTCAGTGGTTCCGTGTTGAGCATGAGTGGGAATTGCTGGGGGAGTTTGTTGAGAAGCAAACTCCTGAGCTCCAACCCCAGAAATGCAGCTTTGGGGTGGGGCTCAGGAATATGCATTTTAAATCATGGCTCAGGCTTGGGTGGGGTGGGGTGGGGTGAGGTAGGTGTGGGGGTGATGGTGTGCGGTTCGGGCCCAGGCATCTGCTGTGATGCAGCTGACTCGCCCCATCCCTCCCTCCAGGCTTCCTCCAGGCTCTCCCTCTTTCAGCTCTGCTCTCCCATGTTACAGAGAACCTAATTGCTTAGGAGAAAGGCCCAAGCCAGCAACGATATTAATGCTGCTCTTTCCTTTCCAAAAGAATTAGACACATAATAGAATTGTGAGGTGAAGAGACGGGAAGGAGAGGAGAGAAAGAAGAAAAATATTCTAGAATAAAAATATAAGCAAACTACCACTCAGTAACAAAGCCCTCCAGAGGCCCAAGGAGAATGCTGCCTTCAGGGAATTAATAGACCCACTTCCTAGGTTGGGTCACTGAGGTGTCCAGGGAGGTCAGATGAGAGAAGATGCTGGTGTGGGAGGAGCTTTCTCTGGAATGCAGCACACCAAGTCTGTTTTTGCTCTCAGGTAACACATGCTGAAAAGTGGCCCCTGAAAAGGATGGGGTAGGTCTTCAAGAACCTACTGGAACTTGGGAAGAAAACTCATGGAACAGGTACAATTAAATACATTTTATGCAAAACAAAGATAATTACTTAAAGTCACCAATTCCTCATTCTTTTACTGTATTTTATTATTATCTATGCTCTTGAGGTTATTTCCATAGTCTCTGTGTGGTTGACATACTAGACAATGGTGGGCTATTCTGTGTCTTCTCCCAATTCCGTATTCAGTGACATCATCTTGGTAGCTTGAAATTGACCATGATAGGCATATTTACACCACAGCAACCAGCAAATGCTGCAAACCAGCACTTGATTTATTGTTTTGTTGATTATCTAGACTTAAGAAAGTGATGGAGAAAATGTTAATAATGCAGATTAAACATAAAAGTGTGTCACGGCTATGGCTGCTACATTGCGACTACACAAACATCTGAGGAAATATTTTTCCAGTATTCGAAAACCATTATCTGATTCGGCAAAGAAGTCACTCATGTCATTGACAAACGAATATAGTTCTGACACATGTCTTCGTTTTTCACTTTTGTCCTACTCATTAATGTAAATGAAAATATCAACCACTATTCATGTTGGAACTACATTCATTCATCACTTGTAAACTGAGAATGGATACATGAATTCATAAAAAATTGGCAAAAGACTTCTATGTGGAATTACAGTAAAGAGTTTTACTTATTTTTATTTATAAACTAGAGGCCCGGTGGATGAAATTCATGCGCTTTTTGGGGTGGGGGATCCCTCAGCCGGCCTGTGCCCTCTTGCAGTCCGGGAGCCCTCGGGGGATGTCCAACTGCCAGCTTAGGCCCGCTCCCCATGACCGGCAGTTGGACATCCTTAGTGCTGCTGCAGAGGTGGGAAAGGCTCCTGTGACCACTGCTGCGCTTGCCAGCCATGAGTCTGGCTTCTGGCTAAGCGGTGCTCTCCCTGTGGGAGCACAGTGACCACCAGGGGGCAGCTTCTGTGTTGAGCATCTGCCCCCTGGTGGTCAGTGCATGTCATAGCAACTGGTTGACTGGTCAGCTGTCTGCCCCCCAGTGCTCAGTGCACATCATAGCAAGCAGTTGAGCAGCCTTAGCATATCATTAGCATGTTACGCTTTGAATGGTTGAACGGCCGACTAGACGACGGGACACTCAGCATATTAGGCTTTTATTATATAGGATTATGTGCTATGCATCCTTCAAATCAGTAAAATTTATAATAAACCCATGTACACACATATACAGGCATCTTCCCTCTGTTCTTTCCCCAAACACTGTGAGCTGGTTGGTAAACATGCCAGCACATCACTGCTTTAATCACCTTACTAATATAAACTAGTGAATGCTTCTTTGGGAACCCAAATAGGGAGCAAACTTATTCAGAGGCAGTGTTATCTCATCCCCTGGATTATGTATTTCTTGAGTAAAGAGCCTCTGTCTGATTCAATCCTTTATCTGCTCTTTTGCCAGGAACAGAGCTTGTATTCAGTAAGTGCTCAAAAATGTACAACACCTGGCCAGTGTTGCTCAGTGGTTGAGTGTTGACCTATAAACCAGGAGGTCATGGTTCCATTCCCCATCAGGGCATATGCCCAGGTTGTGGGCTCAATCCCCAGTAGGGGGCGTGTAGGAGGCAGCCAATCAATAATTCTCTCTCATCATTGATGTTTCTATCTCTCACTCCCTCTCCCTTCCTCTCTGAAATTAATAAAAAAATATTTTTAAAAAATGCTCAACAAATTGTATATCTCAATACAAGCATGCTAGTTAATAGCTAGTTGCGAAATATACCCATGGCCAGAGCAAAACACAGAAAGACCAGAAAATGGAACAAAGAAATGTAGACTCCATGGTCCACTCTAATTGGGGACCAGCAAAGGGGATGACATGGCTGTTTCATTTGCA